>NC_060138.1:688773213-689073213 GCF_021461385.2 Schistocerca piceifrons
ATATTTTTTTGTAAATAAGGGCAACACTTATATATCCTTGCTACTGAATTTGGTTTTACCTTATGACAGGAGCCGCTAAAACGAACCACTTGAGAAAGAGTCATATACACAGTTTTTGAAGTTGGATTCCGAGATTTTGGAAGCTTTCAAAATTCGTTCATACCAGTAATGATAGGACACTGTCAAAATGCGTAGTTGTTGAAAGGAAGGAATAGTCCGTGGTGTGAGGAGGAACACAGTGTAAAGAAAATTATTAGGAAGTAACGACAGATTAGCAGGAAAGATTGAAATTCCATAATTTTTTCCAACCATTTCCTGTTCCTTGTCTCCTAGACCAGGGCTTGGGAAGGTTTTGCTCACATTCAAAATATGTTTTTGTACTATACCAGTTGAAGGAAAAATCGTAACCCTAAAGATTCAACATTGCTGGTAAATTTTATAGTTGGCTCTGCTCTTTGATGCTTTTTCAGCAACTGGGAAGTAGATTTTTGAAGGATATTTTTTTTCAGCTGCGGGTTCAATCCATTTGTCGTTTCAAAGAGTTCTATTTGAAACGTGACTATAATAGTCTTCGTTGATTTCAGAGAAATGAATTTTGAAAACATGAAAGTAATGAAGTAACCATGTTACCTGTGTATTGAAACCTGTAGTTACAAATGTAAGAAAACTTAAAACATGTAGTTAACAATGTAGGAAAAGATAGATTACTGCTTACCACAAAGAAGGCACATCAAGTTGCAGACAGGCATGATTATATGACACTCAGATGTAGCTTTCAGCCACAGACTTCGTTTGTAAAGAATGAGAGATACAGGTGCACGTGCGCCCACACACACACACACACACACACACACACACACACACACACACACACACACTTCGGCTTGAGATGCTGTAGTTGACAGTTGTGTGTGCTTCGATAATTTAGAAACCACTAATGTCTCAGGGGAACATGAATGCCATTACTGCCTGTAGCTAATTGGTTTAAAATATGGAGAAGAAAACTGACATTTTTCATTGTGTAATTTACCAGATGAAAAACTTAAGCCCATACAATGAAATTCGTATTTTACAAAGATATCATTTACGTATGAATATTTTTATAAGTATACCTTTGCTAGTGTTGGAGGCCAAATAAAATAGTCAACTTTGTAATATGTGTGTTTTTACAGAAGGTCCTGTATTCTCCTAAATTTTGGTAAGTGTCATGGAAGACTTTTTTTGTAGTTAAAAGTATTGTTTTGCATTTTGCATAGACACATTCTTTGTGGGATTTCTTAATCATCTTCCCCCTCCCGCCATTTCTATGTAAATTACATTCAACTTCATATTTTGATTACGTTGGGTTTTTCATATTGAATTCACGTTATTTTGTTGTAATTTGCTTTTTCTGTGGTGTTTTTAGTACACTATCCATATTATATTTTGTATACTGCGTGCATGTCTGTTCACAAGTGTACATGTACGTGTGTGTGTGTGTGTGCATGTTTATTTGTAGCTTTTTGCTTATAATTAGTGTGCTGCTCCAAATAGTGTAATTCATTCTTTATTTTTCTTCTTTCTTCTCCCTGCTTATATGTTACAGATGTTATACTTAAAAGGGAAACTCCCCATCACAATCCCCTCAGATTTAGT
Organism: Schistocerca piceifrons; assembly: GCF_021461385.2. NCBI lineage: Eukaryota > Metazoa > Arthropoda > Insecta > Orthoptera > Acrididae > Schistocerca > Schistocerca piceifrons. Next base: position 688,774,849 of record NC_060138.1, read on the forward strand.
GGTAAGAGGACCCAGTGGACAGCCTGTCAAAAACTAAACACAGATCAAACACAAAAACGGGAAGAAGTTGTACTGAACTGTGAAAAAAAAAAAAAATTAAAATTAACATTGAACAGTCCAGGGACAAGATATGCAATATGGAGCAACGATAATTAGCAACGGTGTCATGGTTAAGCGGTCAAGGTGTTGGATTGCCAAGCAGGCAACTTGTGTTCAGACCTCACTTGTGCCATTTTTTTTTTTTCCTCTCCTGCTGTTCACTGTATTCAAATTTGTGTCTGTGTCGTGGTGTAATGTCCATTTGCAAGAAAGTGTAAGTTAAGGGACCTTTAAAGACAGTTGAGTCTGCATAACTACTCTATTAGCTGCTAAAAGGAGGTGGCTTTCGAATTAGAATCGCAAACGTTTGATGACAAGGCATGGCATTAATGACAGGACGTGTGTTGTATAGGAATCTCTGATTGGTTTACCTAATTTGTACGCCTAGTGAAATATGCCTCTTTGCCCGATTTAGGTGTCTGTATGAATGTGAATGTGATCACTCCCAAGGAAATGATGATGAAAACATAATAGTTTGTCATGTAAGCTCCAACAAATGTGTGCAACAGTTTCACAATTGCACAGTTTCTCTGTGCTCTGTCAGAACATATGTTTTAAATGTTTTTGATGTTGCATTCCATTTTGGAAGTTTCGACTCTGGAATCCCTTTGTTGCAACATAGTTCACACCTGTTTATTTGTTGTTGTCATTTCTGTGAAACATGTATGTGATATCTTGCCTGCTCTCATTACTCATCACATTTACTTGGGTTGGTAATGTATTCTTACCACATGACTCATATTCTATAACCGATGTGTTGTATGACAACTGCCAAGACCACAGAAAGAGAACAAACATTTCCATGACGGGACGGACCATTCATAATGTTCGGGGGGGAGGGGGGGGGGGGGAGGGGAAGGCACGAGGGAGTTTTGGACGTGGCTTGTAGAGTGGCAGTCCAACACCAACACCATTACCATTTAACTGTGACGCTGCAGCTGTCCAACTTCTCGATATTGCATTTGTTACAGTTAGACCGTTCACCATTTCTGTTTCGCCTTTTTTCACAGTTCAGTACACATTCTTCTTGTTTTCATATTTCATCTGTGTTCAGCTTTTGACAGGCTATCCACTGGGCTATCTTTACCACAAAACCTTGGGGGGGGGGGGGGGGGGAGGGGGGATGGAAAGTTTTCCTTGTTAGGAAAATATGTGCATCTTAAATTTAGGAAAATGGGTAATAATTTTTTGGTGACTAGAGGACATTAGAGAATACTAGCAAAAATAAATTTTGGAAAATTCCTGGCACATTGTATGGGGGCCTCGGCCAGTTTGTGAAATAATATGGTACTCATACTTCTTGAAATGTTTTACATAGCCTGGCATTATGTACATGCTATTGAATAAATGTGCAGAAAGAAGAGGTTGACTGGATAGGACACCGTCATCATCGAAGTTATCCTTTAAAAAATGAATTATGAGGTATGGCAGTAAAAGAAAGCCTATGACCAATAGAACCACCAGACTTTGTATGTATCTAAAACTTGAGCATTGGGGAATCCGGTTGCAGTGGTAGAGGTATCTTTCTTTTCTGTTTTAATACACTATTAACTACTGAGAAAATAACTTTATGAAAAGAATATTTAAACTTAAGTCATAAATTATTTTCATTTATAGTTATTTTTGTTTGTGATTTCACTCATTTTGAGGTAAGAGTATGTTGTTGTTGTTGTTGTTGTTGTTGTTGTTGTGGTCTTCAGTCCTTAGACTGGTTTGATGCAGCTCTCCATGCTACTCTATCCTGTGTAAGCTTCTTCATCTCCCAGTACTTACTGCAACCTACATCCTTCTGTATCTGCTTAGTGTATTCATCTCTTGGTCTCCCTCTACGATTTTTACCCTTCACACTGCCCTCCAATGCTAAATTTGTGATCCCCTGATGCCTCAGAACATGTCCTACCAACCGGTCCCTTCTTCTTGTCAAGTTGTGCCACAAACTCCTCTTCTCCCCAATTCTATTCAATACCTCCTCATTAGTTATGTGATCTACCCATCTAATCTTCAGCGTTCTTCTGTAGCACCACATTTTGAAAGCTTCTATTATCTTCTTGTCCAAAATATTTATCGTCCATGTTTCACTTCCATACATGGCTACACTCCAAACAAATACCTTCAGAAACGACTTCCTGACACTTAAATCTATACTCGATGTTAACAAATTTCTCTTCTTCAGAAATGCTTTCCTTGCCATTGCTAGTCTACATTTTATATCCTCTCTACTTCAACCATCATCAGTTATTTTGCTCCCCAAATAGCAAAACTCCTTTACTACTTTAAGTGTTTCATTTCCTAATCTAATTCCCTCAGCATCACCCGACTTAATTCGACTACAGTCCATTATCCTCGTTTTGCTTTTGTTGATGTTCATCTTGTATCCTCCTTTCAAGACACTGTCCATTCCATTCAACTGCTCTTCCAAGTCCTTTGCTGTCTCTGACAGAATTACAATGTCATCGGCAAACCTCAAAGTTTTTATTTCTTCTCCATGGGTTTTAATACCTACTCCAAATTTTTCTTTTGTTTCCTTTACTGCATACTCAATATACAGATTGAATAACATTGGGGAGAGGCTACAACCCTGTCTCACTCCCTTCCCAACCACTGCTTCCCTTTCATGTTCCTCGACTCTTATAACTGCCACCTGGTTTCTGTACAAATTGTAAATGGCCTTTCGCTCCCTGTATTTTACCCCTGCCACCTTCAGAATTTGAAAGAGAGTATTCCAGTCAACATTGTCAAAAGCTTTCTCTAAGTCTATAAATGCTAGAAAAGTAGGTTTGTCTTTTTCTTAATCTTTCTTCTAAGATAAGTCGTAAGGTCAGTATTGCCTCACGTGTTCCAGTGTTTCTACGGAATCCAAACTGATCTTCTCCGAGGTCGGCTTCTACCAGTGTTTCCATTCGTCTGTAAAGAATTCGTGTTAGTATTTTGCAGCTGTGACTTATTAAACTGATAGTTCGGTAATTTTCACATCTGTCAACACCTGCTTTCTTTGGCATTGGAATTATTATATTCTTCTTGAAGTCTGAGGGTATTTCGCCTGTATCATACATCTTGCTCACCAGATGGTAGAGTTTTGTCAGGACTGGCTCTCCCAAGGCCGTCAGTAGTTCTAATGGAATGTTGTCTACTTCCGGGGCCTTGTTTCGTCTTACGTCTTTCAGAGCTCTATCAAACTCATCACGCAGTATCGTATCTCCCATTTCTTCATCATCTACATCCTTTTCCATTTCTATAATATTGTCCTCAAGTACATCGCCCTTATATAGACCCTCTATATACTCCTTCCACCTTTCTGCTTTCCCTTCTTTGCTTAGAACCGGGTTTCCATATGAGCTCTTGATATTCATACTAGTGGCTCTCTTTTCTCCAAAGGTCTCTTTAATTTTCCTGTAGGCAGTATCTATTTTGCCCCTAGTGAGATAAGCCTCTACATCCTTACATTTGTCCTCTAGCCATCCCTGCTTAGCCATTTTGCACTTCCTGTTGATCTCATTTTTGAGTCGTTTGTATTTCTTTTTGCCTGCTTCATTTACTGCATTTTTATGTTTTCTCCTTTCATCAATTAAATTCAATATTCTTCTGTTACCCAAGGATTTCTAGTAGCCCTCATCTTTTTACCTACTTGATCCTCTGCTGCCTTCACTACTTCATCACTCAGAGCTACCCATTCTTCTTCTACTGTACTTCATTCCCCCACTGCTGTTAATTGTTCCCTTACGCTCTCCCTGAAACTCTGTACAACCTCTGGTTCTGTCAGTTTATCCAGATCCCATCTCCTTAAATTCCCACCTTTTTGCAGTTTCTTCAGTTTTAGTCTACAGTTCATAACCAATAGATTGTGGTCAGAGTCCACATCTGCCCCTGGAAATGTCTTACAATTTAAAACCTGGTTCCTAAATCTCGTTTTACCATTATATAATCTATCTGATACCTACTAGTATCTCCAGGATTCTTCCATGTATCCAACCTTCTTTCATGATTCTTGAACCAAGTGTTAGCTATGATTAAATTATGCTCTGTGCAAAATTCTACCAGGCGGCTTCCTCTTTCATTTCTTAACCCCAATCCGTATTCACCTACTACGTTTCCTTCTCTCCCCTTTCCTACTCTCGAATTCCAGTCACCCATGACTATTAAATTTTCATCTCCCTATACTACCTGAATAATTTCTTTTATCTCATCATACATTTAATCAATTTCTTCATCCTGTGCAGAGCTAGTTGGCATATAAACTTGTACTACTGTAGTAGGCATGGGCTTCGTGTCTATCTTAGCCACAATAATGCGTTCACTATGCTGTTTGTAGTAGCTTACCCGCACTCCTATCTTTTTAAACATTATTAAACCTACTCTTGCATTACCCCTATTTGATTTTGTATTTATAACCCTGTATTCACCTGACCAAAAGTCTTGTTCCTCCTGCCACCGAACTTCACTAATTCCCACTATATCTAACTTTAACCTATCCATTTCCCTTTTTAAATTTTCTAACCTACCTGCCCAATTAAGGGATCTGACATTCCACGCTCTGATCCGTAAACGCCAGTTTTCTTTCTCCTGATAACGATGTCCTCTTGAGTAGTCCCCGCCCAGAGATCCGAATGGGGGACTATTTTACCTCCGGAATATTTTACCCAAGAGGACGCCATCATCATTTAACCATACAGTAAAGCTGCATGCCCTCGGGAAAAATTACGGCTGTAGTTTCCCCTTGCTTTCAGCCGTTCGCAGTGCCAGCACAGCAAGGCTGTTTTGGTTAGTGTTACAAGGCCAGATCAGTCAATCATCCAGGCTGTTGCCCCTGTAGCTACTGAAAAGGCTGCTGCCCCTCTTCAGGAGCCACATGTTTGTCTGGCGTCTCAACAGATACCCCTCCGTTGTGGTTGCACCTATGGTAGGGCCATCTGTATCGCTGAGGCACGCAAGCCTCCCCGCCAATGGCAAGGTCCGTGGTTCATGGAGTATAAAAAAAGTAAAATTGTGTTAAAAAAAAAAAAACACACAACTTGAGTTCCGGACACAAAGTTTTATACATTTTCCAAACACAAGTTTTTTTTCCAGCTGTCACATATGTCAAGTCGGTTCATTTATTCAGGCAAAGGCCAATGTATTGTAAAACATTTTCACTTTCCATATCTGTGAAGCTCTTTGACTATATGTTTTATAGCCAACTGGTCCAGTATAGTTACTCCACATTTAATTTTAATCTAAAATTCTGGAATACTTTTCGAGTTTTTCCCAATTTCTATACTTGAATGAAGCATACTGAGAATGGGAACATTATTTCGTTCTTTCTCTTGATAAATAAACCAGGTTTTATGTCCATGCTTCATCACAGTAGTATCAAACAGTGGTGCTTAGAACATTCTTTCTGATGATCGCTGTCCGCTGAACTCATTTGGCTTGATATGTTTACTCTTCAGTATAGTGGCCTTTTGCAAATATGTGAAGAGATATCTATAATCACAATTCCTTCCCATTCAAAGGAATGGTGCCTCAAGTTTCGTGCTAAAGTATTTGGAAATGTTATGATTCTCTGGTTGATGTCTCATGGAAATAAGTTTAACATCTGTTTGGTGTCTGCATCCAGTGATAACCAAAATTTGATGGCAAATTTATCTGCCATGTACGGTATTAATCTACATGTGTCTTAAGACCCATCATCAATTGTGATGTTTTGTCCAGAGCTGTAAAGCGAGAAACAATTTTTAAATGACTCCAGACTTCGATATCACTTACCACTTAATATCAGTGTCAATTCCCTGGGTGCAAAGAAAGCCACAAACTCACAAAGCTGCAACATTTTGTCAACTTCAGAAACAGAAACACACCAGTTACTATTTTGAAGTCGTTTTTGAGCTTTCATCTCGGTGCACAGTTTTATGTTTCACTGTTGTACCATTTGCGTACAGGCACTAAGTAGTAGTTTGTAGTGCTGTGAACTTTGATGTTTCTCTTAGCAAGTGGCCTTGGTCCTACTGTCTGTCAGAAAACTTTTTGCTTTTGTAGTTTTTCAGCTGCATTTGTGATCTAAAATCTCTCAATCTCTTTTCTGAATTCCAGCTGTAAAAAAAGTGAAGTGATGACACTTCTTTCTTCCTCCCTGTCTTCTTCTGTTGTATCAAATGTCATTCTGTGCCGAAAGATATGCTGATTTCAGTGGAGGAGTCTGTCTTGCTGCTATAAGAGTCATTGGTATAGTTTTTCTTGATTCAGCACTATCATGCTATAGAATCATCGCTAGTAGTTTGTACTTATCTTTCAATTTCACTACGATCAGGCTCTTGCTCCGAAATTGGCTGTAGATGTTCTAAATATTTTGGTGCTTCATTGTCTAACAACTTAGGAGCCATTTTCAAAATCTGTTTCAAAACTTATGCACCACCAAGCACTTTACTTATAGCGAGATGTAATAATTAGCACAGAAGCTTCAGTGTGCATCACTACACCGTGTCAGTCACTTCCAACACAACTCATCATTTTCAGCATTCTCAGATGGCTTAGGCGCATAAATAAGCATTACATGGTCAGAAGGACTGCTGCCACGATTATAGGTGTATGGTGAGAAATAAAAGCAGGGAGTATTAATATATGTCTGTAATTTTTACAGTGAAATCTCTTTTGGAAAGAAACCAGTCACAAAATAGTTGGTTTTATGAAAAAATGTACTGTCGTTAGAGGCAGGCGAAAGTTTAGAATGGTCAGTCAAATCACTTCATGGTTTCTAGAGTTAGTCGTAACCTATTACTTAATACATCTTGTTCAGTGGAATGCCACCATGGAGGTGATACTAATGAGGAATTAACTATTGATCATGGCTCATGGAAGACGAGATGTGGCTGGAGAGTTAAGAGGGGTCCTCAGGTCTTAGTCCTCTCTAAAACCACGATGAAGATGAGAAGGCGTAATATACAAACATTAGTCAAAGCAGGAAAACTGGATGAAGTGAAAGATTAGATGAGGAAAAATGAACTAGATATATTAGGTATATGTAAGACAGGCTGGGAGGGAAGTGGAGATTACTACAGTGATGGTTTTAGAGTAAATTGTAGTGGTGATGAGAGAAAAGGAAAGCATGAAATGTAAATTGTAACAAGAGGAAAATGGTCAAATAATTTTCACAATACTTACCACGTTGGCAACTGGTTAGTGATGGTAAAAATAGTAGTAGTTGTGTGGACTTTGGTAGTAATTCACACACATTTCCCACCAACAGCTCGTGACTTAGAAGAAGTGGAGACTGTGTATGGAGAACATTGAAGAACTGTTAAAACATTAAAAAAAAGATAATGTTGCAATCTGGGTGATTTTAATGCCATAATATGATCCTATACAGCCAATAAGACTGTAGGAAATTTTGGCTTGGGGGAAAATAAATGAAAGGTGAAGATTTGGTAGATTTCTCTGCAATCAAAATTATGGTTATTACAAACACTTTATTTGAGTTTGCTCTTAAAAGAAATAAACAATGGAAAATCCTTGATGTACAGGTAATAACAACATTATTATGAAAAGGGTAGATTGCTGCTCACCACACAGAAGAAGCATTGAGTTGCAGAGAGGCACAATGAAAAGACAACTAATGATTGAAGCTTTCAGCCAAAAGGCCTTCCTTGGAAATATGAATTGCACACAAAGATTCATACAAACACAAATCACACATACATAGCCACAGTGCCTTCTGCCGTCTTGAAACCTTATTTTTAAACCAATTGGAAATATTTGGAACAAACAGGTACAATAGGTGTGACTCCGAAACAGGCGATTGTTATGTTAGGAATTGGAAAACAGGAGTCATGCGATCTGGACAAAAACCTTTGCCATTGACACACACATCGATGTTGAGTCAAGGTGGTGTCATGGACCAGCAAACAATGTGCTGTTGGTGTAAGGCATTTTACAAAAAACAGCGACAGCTATGGGCCATGTAGTGTGTGTTTCACGCTTTTTACTCTCACACACATCATGTCCCAGTCTTGTTGGCACATGCTATCAAAGTGTGAGTACAGAATTTTGAGGAAATGGGTAATACAGTGTTGAAAGGGAGGTGGAAGTGCTAAACACATGCACACGTCAGAAAGTGTTGCGAGATTGGGAGAAGCCTTCAGCCAAAGTCCCAGGTGTTCTGCACGCAAGCATGTACTGCAGTTGACATATTGCATCACAGTGTACAGCAAATATTACATTGGGAATTGCAATACCATCCAAAAAAGTGAATAAAGATGACCTCTCAAAGAGACTGTGCTTTTGTTGGGAATTGTTGAAAGTTGTGAACGAAAACCTAGGCCAGTGCAACAATCTGATCATGAGTGATAAGGCTAATTTTTATATGTCAGGCTGTGTTAACAAGCAAAACCTTAGATACTAGTCATGTGAATACCACTTCACTGTCAGAAAGTGGTAGTGTGGTGTGATGTATCATTGTTTGATATCATAGGGCCTTATTTTTTTAAGTTGGTCCTGGCAGTGGTGTTACTGTGATACAGAATGTTGTGTTAATGCTTTGAGCTATTTCCTAGTGTGACAGCTTGTTGATATTCCTATAACTGCAAAAACATTTTTCCAGCAAGGGGGTGGGGGGCACATGCCACTCCTTGTGGCGTTCTGTTAATGTTCTGCAGAATGTCTTTCCTGGTCATCTCATTTCCAAGAATGGAGGCATTTCCTAGCCTTCAAGACCCACTGCTCTTTCAGCATGACGTCTTCTTCCCTTGGGGTCATTTGAAATCTCATATCTTCTGGTGTGATCCATGATACACCATCCAGGAATTGAGCGATCAAATTTGTCAGGAACTTATTGAATTTGAGTGCCAATCTTGCTAGGTGTAATGTCTGACTTCTGTTGGCTTGAAATGTGGGTCACTTTACCATATTTACTCGAATTTAAGCCGCACTCGAATCTAAGCCGCACCTGAAAAATGAGACTCGAAATCGAGGAAAAAAAAATTTCCCGAATCTAAGCCGCACCTGAAATCTGAGACTCGAAATTCAAGGGGAGAGAAAAGTTTTAGGCCGCACTTCCAAATCGAAACAAACTTGGTCCATTGTAATATGAGACACAATTTAGGTTGAATGAATGACGATACAGCTGTAGTAGTTTGGTTCGAGTCGTAAGCTTAGCAGTTAAGCTTTACCAGGTAGCCGTTGTTATGCGTCAGGCGCTCCGTCCGTATTTATACGGGTACCCTTCCTTTTTCACGTGCTTCGTCTGGTTTGAATTGATTGCTTATTTTTCTTTGATCTGACAAGTGCAGTTCTCTTTGTTATAGGTGTTTCCGTCACTCAAAGCTGAAAATGCATTACTGTACTGTGTCATGCATTGTTTGTCGCATTCTGAAAATGAGGGTTTACGGCCTGTCGCCGCTCGCGGCATGGCTTGCTTTCGTGCACGCTACCGCCGCTTACAAGTAAAAAAAAACAGAGAGGAATCGTCTCATTAGCGAAACAATGGCATGAGACTGCTATTCGTTGCTACTTACACTGCTGCTTTCTTTGATAATGATCAACAAGAATCAAATAATAGACTGCTTATGATAGAAGATGTTCTGAACGAGAATTTAGCGAAAATTTTTTCCGTTTGAAAATCTTTGCAGACGCCTCTTTAGTACATTACATTGTGCACAGGAATTAGAGTCATCTTAGATTTAAAAATCTAGTCAATTGCCGTGCTTCATTTTTGACTGTATCAGTATTTGGCATAAGATCAATTCGAATATAAACATGACATGGTATGTATATTCTTCCGCGTCTGCTGTTGTCTCACTCTAGTTTCATAGTTTATTAGGCGGACAGGATTTAAATGAGATAGCAGCAAACACGAAAGAATACATGGCAAAATGTTTATATTCGTATTATTCTTATGGTGAAGAGAATACTGCATGTGATTCACAATTCATAAAAGTTCCTGTTAGCAACCATTTCTTCTCACAGTTAGGAAAAAATTCAGAAAGCAGAGTTGGCCATATTGACAAATATCCCAAACAGTCTTGCCAGTCGGATTTTCGTAGTACATTGAAATGCTGCTACGTTCGAAGAGGAACAATACGGAATTTGTATTTACTTCGTTGGATAATGTATGAAAGTGCAGTGGTCGAAACTCGGGGCGGAGAAAAAAAAGCTCGTCCTCCACCTTTTTTTTATTTATTTACTGACGCAGAGGTTTTGGTGCCAGTATTTGTCTTTGTGCCTGCGAAGCATGCCTGCGTAGCGCTACATATATTCGACGAGAGAAGTTAGTTGTGGCGGCACCTACCAACATTTTTCAGAACTTCCGCTTACTTTGCACTCGATTCTAAGCCGCAGGCGGTTTTTTGGACTACAAAAACCGGAAAAAAAGTGCGGCTTAGATTCGAGTAAATACGGTAAACTGCAAACATTGTAAATTAATGTTGTATTTCTTTTATATCCCTGTGATTAAATTGGTATCGTTGGTGGTGGTTTATTCAAAACCACCCATTTCACTGCCACACCTGTTTTGCTGCTCCAGTATGATGTAACTCAGAACAGTGTTTGTTAAAAGTACTGTGTCAGTACTCAGCCCGAGCATTGAATGATGCAGTTGAAGTGGTTTGATTCATTGGTAGTTCAGTTTAATTTCAGTTGTAATGATTTGGACTTCTTCATTTTTACTATGCATATCACCCTTTATTTTTTGTTGAATGGTATTTTGCTATAGCATCGCAATATAATGTCTGAGCTGTCATAAGGTGTATTTCAAATTTATATCTTTGTTTGGTAACTCATTTTTTCACCCGTCTGTAGGTATTTGATAATTAGCTTAGTTACTGAAATCAATTGATTTGTTGTCTGTTCCACACTGTAAGCAGTTTTATTGCTCATTGACTGCATCCTTTTACCTCCTTCCAGTATTTCCAGTTTAGTTTCAAACAGAGATACCTTGTGCTTGTGCTTTTCGTTCTCACCTGTTAACTTGCACACCTCTACAATAGTGTTTGCTTTGTTTCCTTTTTTTAATTACTGAGTTTTATACAGGGTTTGTATACAAAGTACCAGGAAAAATAATGGAAAAATAGATTTATTTTGGTTATTACTACAATGCCTCAAAATTCTTCAAAGTTTAGCCCTTGACACACGTTTGCCAGTGGCTTTTCCATGAGTTAAAGACTCCCCGGTACTTAGATTTTGGAAGGTCTTAAAGGATACATGTGCAAGTTTATTTAACAGCACTTAGTCTTGTGGTGGAGTCCTTTCCAGGGGTGATTTCATTTTTTGGAATAGGAAACAGTCTGCTAGTGCCAAGTCGGGACTGTAAGGGGTTTGGGGAATTGTCACATGCTCGATGCTATTTATTGTCAGGTAGTTGGTGGACCTAGGAGCAGGCGTGGCTGCGTGCATTGTTATTGTGCAATTTCCAATTTTTGCCTATGACTTGACCCCTTGTCTTCAGTCTTCTTAGCACTTCTAGGTAAAAAGCACCATTCACTGTCTGCCCCTAAGGTACAAATTCATAGTGGACCACCCCCACAGGATCGAAGAAAATGATGAGCATGGCTTTTACTCTCGATTTGCTCATTTGAGTCTTTTTTGGATGTTTGAAGCTACAGTGTGTCATTTGGAACTTTGCACTTTGTTTCCGGGTCATATTCAAATATCCAAGTTTCATCTCCAGTGGCAACATTTTCCGAAAAGCTGGAGTCGTCTTCATTGCGCTGCAGAAGATCTTTGTAAGCCGACACTCACCTCTGCTTTTGGTCGCCCATCCAGATCTTCAGGATGAGTTCAGTGCAGGTATTTTGCATTGCCAAATCCTCAGCGTTGTCCTATCAATGCTAATTGCATCCATAACCATGCACGCACTTAATGGATGGTGTGAATTGAGCAAATTACACACAATTTAAACACTGTCACGTACACCTGCACACGCGCGCGCGCCCGCCCGCCCACACACACACACACACACACACACACACACACACACACACTCGTATTCACTGCTACAGTCAATGCAACTTTAAAAGTAAGACATTATTTACATTCTATAAAACATCTGGAAATGTCATTTTAAGTACTGTAAGTTGGTAGAATAGATGTTTCTAAGTAAAACAGTGGGAACAAGCCTGGAATATTTACCTTCTGAGCTGTCTTACTACAGTTTCAACAGTAATTTGCTCTGAGAATGCCAACACAAATGACGTTTCACATTTAAAATATTCCTTGTTGTGGAGATGCACATCAATGAATGAAATCCAGAATGAATTTTCACTCTGCAGAAGAGTGTGTGCTGATTTGAAATTTTCTGGCAGATTAAAAGTGTGCGCCAGACTGGGACTTGAACCTGGGACCTTTTCCTTTCACAGACATGTGCTCTGCCTGTAGAACACTTGCCCATGAAAGGCAATGGTCCCAGGTTCGAGTCCCTGCCTGGAACAGAGTTTTAATCTGCCAGCAAGTTTCAACGAATGACTGAAATGTTTGGTAAAGATGCTAATGTTCTTATCTAGCTCACAAAAGCAATTACTCATAGTGCTGCAGAATTGAAAAGTCTTTATCTTTCCACATTTTCTTGAGTTCAAAAATAATATGTACAAAGTTTGTTTAAAAAGTAACAGGAATGTTATTTCACGTGTCGTCATAGTTCGTTTCACACAATTTTTACATTGTCGGGGTGGTAAATGTGTGTGATCTATACAGTGTGAGCCATATTGGATATTTTGGCTGTTGCCAGCTGTCAAAACGTTTTTCATATGTTTTGGTAGCCTTAGTGATTCAGTTTCTATAAAAATAAATCATATAATTTTTATGAAAGTTTGTTTGATAAAAAAAATTGAGTGAAGTTTTAGAACTGTTAAATATTGCTTTTGGCGAGTCTCATCAACTTGTGAAATTATGGAAAAGTGAAAAAAGTGATTGATTGATTGATTGTGATTTAGCAAAGAAACTGTTTTTGTTGCTGTTGGTGGTGGTGGTGGTGGTGGTGGTGGTGACAGTGACAGTGACAGTGACATATCTATTAGTTTGTTCCATGACATTTTTTCAGATGTTTTAGGTATGAAATGTGTGAAAGGAATATTGAAACTTATATTTACTATGTTCCTTGATTTCAGTGGCATTGTGCACCATACATTCTTGCCATAAAGTTGAACAGTCAGTAAGAAGTAGAACTTAAAAAATTAGGTACCATTTGTGTGAAACTATCCATAAAAAAGCCCAAATTTTTGCTGAAACAATTCATGACTTTTGCACCACAATAATGAACCTGCTCATATGTGTTGCTTGTTCATGGATTTTTCACCAAAACAATATTATATTCATGCCCTAGGCTCCATATTTGTAAGACATGCTCCTGTGTAACTTTTCCATCACCAAGAAGTAAAGAAATCTTAAAGGAATATCGTTTTACAAGCATAGGTGAGATTAAAAAAATAATAATTAAAAAAAACCATTGAGAGAACTAAAATATCTCTCCAAAAGTGTTTCAGGTATTGGAGAAAGTGTTGATATTAGTGTATAATATCTAATGGGAATTATTTGGTAGTGGATAATGTTAATGTAGAAGAATAAATAAAAATTCTTTCCAAAATACAAAAATCATCAGTATTTTTCGAACATAATGAAATCCAGAATGCTGTGTTGTCCCATTGTTGTTAAGTTTTTTTATTCTAAAAACTTGTATCACTACAGTTCAAATAATAGTTTTTATAAGAAGAGTTGCATTAGTAACTGCTTCTCGCAGTTCGGTATTCCCTGCTATCGCTTGGGATTCATTTGGAGTACAACAAATTCTCCTTTATACTTTCCATCTTGGCTTGTGGTAGCAATTTAAAATTTTGCATACCTTGCACATTTTATGTTCACAAAACTGTTCACAGTGCGCACTTGCAGTAGGGTAATCAAAGACGATTTGCACATTGAAATAGTTTAAATTATAGCAATTATATTTCACTAATCTAAAAATGTAAATAACGTTTAAATTCGTGCATGGTCCAACATAGATTCAACAGAAAGACAGGCTTGAATTACTACATGCCTTCAGAATTCATGGACTTCACAAGATTGCCATTCACTCAGACAGGACTAGTCTTCTTAAATGTATTGCCATTTCCCCAGGCTCATCAACTTAAGTATTGACGAAATATTTCTCTTCATTTTAAACACTACATTGTGATACACAAAAATTGCGGGTGGGGGCATTAAAATGCTAGAGATAGGTTAAAATGATACAATAAACAGCCCTAATGTAGTCTGTTTAGCTGATGCCACTATCTAGTATTGCCCCAGTTCGGAAATATCGTAGATCCGGAGCTGATGCACAGAGCACTTTATGCTGTAGTGAGGAGGTGGGTGAACTCCACGTGACCCATGTTTACATTTAGTGATTTTGCTGTTTCCTCTTCGTTTACTGCTCTCACTTCAAATAAGGACAAAACAGATTTCTGTGACTGGAAGCTATCAAGTGAGATAAATGATTAAATACATTCACATAATTACGGAAAACTAAAATATGTCATTAGTTTCAGATTTTATTTTAGTTCCACCTTTCTGACGGTCAAGAACAATGAAGTTATTTTTGTCGGTTTGCTAAAGAAATTTGGCTTTTAGTGATCTTGTCCAGTGAGGCAGTCAATTTATTTGAAATGAAGTGTTTAATTCCACACTACTGCTAGTTTCGAGTGTTTGCTGCATTTCAAGTGCACTTTTTCATTTTCTAGCACATATGGCATTATGCCATATTAAAGTACCAAACATGACATAATACAGTATTAGTACTCAAAGCAAAATTTACATCCCAAAAACCACAATGAAAACCTTAATATCAGGTAGAGGCCTATTTGATTGGAGATTGGTACATATGAATGTGTACTTTAACCAGAATTATGCATATTAGTATGGTTCATGAAATTTTAATGATCTTGGAATATCCTCTGATATCTTGTTTCCTTTATGACATATGCAGTGTACATGTTGCTGCACATGAAAGATCTTTCCAAAACTTATTTTTTGTTCCTGTACCTGAATGGACTTGATCACTGACAAGAGTATTAAGGTGGTTGGTGAAAATATTCAGAAAAGGAACTGTCAGGGATGGGTTACAGCAGAAATATTTTCTGGCTGCACACAGAATCTGTTAAAATAATTTTTCATGGTGATATTAAATAAGTTTAGTCATTAACTTAAAGCTTGGTTTGAACAATTGAATTGATTTCTAGGAGGTGGTATGCCATCACTTTTCTCTGAATTGCATTACAGTTTTATTTTCTTGTAGATAAAGGAGATAATCTCAGGACTTAAACCCTTTCTCCAACACTTACCCATAAAGTCACGAATTTACACTTATGACTGTCTAGATGTGTTTGGCTTTCTCTTAGATTACTGGCTTCAGTGTGACACCTCAAGCACAATTGTAATGTTTAATATGGAATATTATACATCATCTTTCTAGTCATTTTGCTATATATGTTGTACTAAAAAAACCATTGATACGTCACATTTTAATTGTTCAGACATAGTTACACAGATGATGTGACTTACCGAACGAAAGTGCTGGCAGGTCGATAGACACACAAACAAACACAAACAGACACATGAAATTCAAGCTTTCGCAACAAACTGTTGCCTCACGTTGACAAAAGTCTGCTTGTGTCTGTGTATATGCGGATGGATAAGTATGTGTGTGCGAGTGTATACCCCTTCTTTCCCCCTAAGGTAAGTCTTTCCGCTCCCGGGGTTGGAATGACTCCCTTACCCTCTCCCTTAAAACCCACATCCTTTCATCTTTCCCTCTCCTTCCCTCTTTCCTGATGAGGCAACAGTTTGTTGCGAAAGCTTGAATTTCATGTGTATGTTTGTGTTTCTATTGAACAGTGTGTGCACCTGTCAATTAGCAATATTGATTTTCTGCATAGAAAAGGAATAACTCCATATGTTTCATATATTTTGCATTTAACAGTACTTCATTCTTCAGGTTGCACTGGCATGTGAATTGCGTAAACCCCTGTTACTGCATGAAAGGGATGCTCATAAAGATTTAATCAAAATATTGGAAAAGTATAAGGAAAACCTGCCTTCTGTTGTTATACACTGTTTTTCTGGAACTTTCGAAGAAGCAGAAAGCTATATCAAAATGGGAATATACCTGGGAATAACAGGTAATGTAACCTTGCTTTTTTCCACAAAAATATTGAAAGAGATTTTTGTTTTCATTGCAGTAAAAACTGTTCACTGTGTTGCCTCATGATAGAAATATCATTACTTCCTCATTTTGTATTTTATTGAGTTGATAATCAGTAAAAATTGCTTTTTGAATTTTTGGAACTGAAGCTATTTATTCAAGAAAGATGGTCTTTCACTGTTTGTTGAACAAATGACTACAGGATTTAGGAAAGTTTGTGACTGAACCAAATTATTCAGAATTTTGGTAATGAGATTGTCAGAGTAGTAGACATTATGACATGCAACCAGTGTACTAGTTTGTAAATAGTGACAGTCTCATTAGGGACACATTGACAGATTGAAAACAAAGTTGAACAGGATGGGAGATTAATACTTAGGAGTTAGCTGACATATTGACAAATACACTCTGCAAGGAACTGTGCAGTTCATGGTGGATGGTTCTTTCTGCCAATATTATTCACTCACTGTCATTTCATTCATGTATGTTTGTGCAACAATGCTAATCTCTGTCATTTTATTCTCACTATTCATATGCAAGTAGTATAATAAAGGTAGTAGAAATGTAGCATCTTCTGCCTTGAGTACTGGTTCTCTAGCCCATAGCATAGAGCAGTGGTTCTCGACTGCAGGTTAATTACCCCCTAGGTGAGTGAAGAATAAAAAGCATTTGATTAAGAGACGGACCGAGAGAAGGGCAGAGGAAGTGGAGAGAGAGAGAGAGAGAGAGAGAGAGAGAGAGAGAGAGAGAGCTTGGGGGGGGGGGGGATATGGACTAATATAATTGAAATACATACATATGCTGCAATACTGGTACTCAACTAGTATACTAGTATTTAAATAGTGTTCAGCAGATACAGTGTTTAGCTCATGCCACTATGCAACAGCAGCCCCGTCTTACAGAACTAAACGATAAACAGCACTATTTGAAATTTGTGTATAGTTGGCAATGGCTATTGCATACTGAAACTGGCCACTTGGCATGGTTTGTACAGTGGTTTCACCAAATTGTTCTCTCACTTGTCATTATTTTGTCAGTCATTTGTTCGCCAGCTGAACTAACCAAAATAACACAATATATTTTCGTACTGAATGCATCTCTCATTCTGCAGTGTGTGTGCTGTTTTGAAACTCCCAGTTAGACAGCTCAGTCGTTGAGAGCATTGCTTGCAAAAAGGAAGAGCTACATTCCAATTCCAGTTTGGCACACAGTTTTAATCTGCTGGGAAGTTTTGTTGTTGAGGTCTTCAGACCAAAGTCTGGTTTGATGCAGCTCTCCATGCCACCCTATCCTGCGCAAGCCTCTTCATCTCCGAGTAACTACTGCAACCTACATCCTTCTGAATATGCTTATTGTATTCATCTCTTGGTCTTCCCCTACTCTTTTTAACCCCCACACTTCCCTACAGTACTAAATTGGTGATCTCTTGATGCCTCAGAATGTGTCCTACCAACTGATCCCTTCTTTTAGTCAGGTTGTACTACAAGTTTCTGTTCTCCCCAATTCTATTCAGTACCTCCTCATTAGTTACATAATCTACGCATCTAACCTTCAGTGTTCTTCTATACCACTACATTTCAATAGCTTCTCTTCTCGTCTTGTCTAAAATGTTCATCATCCATGTTTCACTTCCATATGAGGCTACACCCCATACAAATACTTTCAGAAATGACTTCCTGACACTTAACTCTACACTTGATGTTAACACATTTCTCTTCTTCAGAAATGCTTTTCTTGTCATTGCCGGTCTACATTTTATATCCTCCCTACTTTGACCATCATAAGTTGTTTTGCTTCCCAAATAGCGAAACTCATCTACTACTTTAAGTGTCTCATTTCATAATGTAATTCCTTAAGCATCATGTGATAATTCGAGTCAGGTTCCAAGACGTCAATGAAAATGAAATGACAGCACACTGATCCCAGAAGGAGGAGGCCATCACCTTTCGGCCTGCTGTTCGTGAAAGTCTTGGTTTCTTCTTCTGAGGGGAACCCGGATAACACCGCTCCATGGATTGGGTTTTGCTCTCAGGATCGAACAAAAACAACCGTGTTTCAGGGTAATGATGCTGTCAAAACACTGTTTCCACTCTTCAGTAAAGTTCTTAATGAGACCCTCGAACACATTCTTCCTCATCATTTTCATTTCTCTTGTCAATAATATAGGCACCTAGATTTTTCTGTACCCTAGTGACTGTACTACTGATACTACACTACCCAACGACAAACAAGTCATTTCAGCAAGCTGTCGTGTCATCACACATCTGTCATTTTGGATAATTTGATCAATGGTCCCCTCATTTACATCACTCACTGGTGTTGATGGTCTACCGCATCGTGGATAGTCCAGTAAAGAGAAATCACCTTCTTTAAACCTCAGCAACCACCGCTGGATAAACAGGGAGCTCCCCTGCGGGTCCGGGGGTTAGAATAGGCCTGAGGTATTCCTGCCTGTCATAAGAGGCGACTAAAAGGAGTCTCACATGTTTCGGCCTTTATGTGGTGGTCCCCTGTAGGGTTTGACCTCCAATTTTCAAAATTTTCCCGAAGAGCGAGCCAATTGTGGAAGGGTGCCTTACATGGTGCATCGCGTCCGTCATGCATTGAGATCTTTAGCCCACTTTCTTGTCGCATTGCAATCCTGCCCATTCTCCATCTCTTGGGCGAGGACACCATCCTGGGTGCATTTTCCACCATTCCTATGCACTGTCACTATCTGTGCTGACGATGACCATGGACTTCTTTGCACCTCATATCAAGCATGGTAGCCAGTCAGTTTTGGTGGGGCCGCCATGTACCCTGCTGGTTCTAGCCCCCTGACAACACAGGGATTGCTCTGCAGATGCCTGCGCCGTCAACTCCCCACGTATGTTGAGTAGATACCCATCACCCTGGGGTATCGGGATGCCCAGCAATGGCCATCCTGCCAGGTGGTCTTTGCTCTGGCTGGGTGGCACCCGTGGGGAGGGCCCCTGGTAGGAGTTGGTGGCATCAGGGTGGACGACACGCCATAAAGTATAGTTCATCATCTCTTGCTGGTGGTCCACCGCCAGCAGTTTCTAAGCGGGTAAAGGCTAACTTCAGTGCCAAGAAATATGACCCCAAGTCATTCCCTTCCCTGGCCACACCATGGGAGGAATGCCAGGCTAAGGATGGCAGTGAAGCCTATTCACCCAGTACCTTGTATGTACGAGAGTTAATGGGGAATCTTTCATGTCCATGAAGCCTTAGTTTTTTGTGGAACATTTGGAGGACAAGTTTGGGGAGGTGCAGGGCTTGTCCAAAATGCGCTCTGGGTCAGTTTTGATAAAAACAGCATCCTCTGCCCAGTCACAGGCATTACTCACTTGTGGCAAGTTGGGGGATGTTTCTGTTACCATCACACCTCACAAGAGCTTAAATATGGTCCAGGGTATTATATTCCACAGGGACCTGCTTTTGCAGTGTGACGACGAGCTGCGCACCAGTCGATAGTGGCAAGGTGTTCATTTCGTCCGGCACGTCCATCGGGGTCCGAGGGATAACCAGGTTGCCACCAGTGCCTTCATCTTGGCCTTCAAGGGTGACACATTACCTGAGAAGGTCAAGGTGAAGGTCTACTGCTGTGTTGTCAAACCATATATCCCTCCCCCCATGCTGTGCTTTAAGTGCTGGAAGTTCGGCCGTATGTCTTCCTGCTGTACTTCCAACCACACCTTTCGAGATTGTGGATGTCCATCGCATCCCAATACTCCATGTGCCCCGCCTCCCATCTGTGTCAACTCCGGAGAACATCATTCACCTTGCTCGCCAGACTGCAGGATTTTACAGGAAGAGAGGAAACGCATGGACTATAAGACCCTAGACTGACCGACCTATACTGAGGCTAAGAGGAAATTTAAGTGCCTACATCCTGTGGCTATGACCTCTTCATATGCAACTGTTTTTGTTGCAATAACAGTTGTCTACATCTTCATTTATACTCTGCAAGCCACCCAATGGTGTGTGGCGGAGGGCACTTAACATGCCACTGTCTTTACCTCCCTTTCCTGTTCCAGTCGCATATGGTTCGCTGGAAGAACGACTGCCGGAAAGCCTCCGTGTGCACTCAAATCTCTCTAATTTTACATTCGTGATCTCCTCGGGAGGTATAAGTAGGGAGAAGCAATATATTCGATACCTCATCCAGAAATGCACCGTCTCGAAACCGGGACAGCAAGCTACACCGCGATGCAGAGCGCCTCTCTTGCAGAGTCTGCCACTTGAGTTTGCTAAACAGCTCCGTAATGCTATCACACTTACCAAATAACCTTGTGACGAAACACGCCACTCTTCTTTGGATCTTCTCTATCTCCTCTGTGAACCCGACCTGCTACGGATCCCACACTGATGAGCAATACTCAAGTATAGGTTGAACGAGTGTTTTGTAAGCCACCTCCTGTGTTGATGGACTACATTTTCTAAGGACTCTCCCAATGAGTCTCAACCTTGCACCTGCCTTGCCAACAATTAATTTTATATGATCATTCCACTTCAAATTGTTCCGTACGCATACTCCCAGATATTTTACAGAAGTAACTGCTAACAGTGTTTGTTCCGCTATCATATAATCATACAATAAAGGATCCTTCTTTCTATGTATTCGCAATATATTACATTTGTCTATGTTAAGGGTCAGTTGCCACTCCCTGCACCAAGTGCCTATCCGCTGCAGATCTTCCTGCATTTCGCTACAATTTTCTAATGCTGCAACTTCTCTGTATACTACAGCATCATCCGCGAAAAGCCGCATGGAACTTCCGACAGTATCTGCTAGGTCTTTTATATATAGTGTGAAAAGCAATGGTCCCATAACACTCCCCTGTGGCACGCCAGAGGTTACTTTAACATCTGTAGACATCTCTCCATTGAGAACAGCATGCTGTGTTATGTTCGCTAAAAACTCTTCAGTCCAGCCACACAGCTGGTCTGATATTCCGTAGGCTCTTACTTTGTTTATCAGGCGACAGTGCAGAACTGTATTGAACGCCTTCCGGAAGTCAAGGAAAATGGCATGTACCTGGGAGCCTGTAACTAATATTTTCTGGGTTTCATGAACAAATAAAGTGAGTTGGGTCTCACACGATCGCTGTTTCTGGAATCCATGTTGATTCCTACAGAGTAGAGTCTGGGTTTCCAGAAATGACATGATACGCGAGCGAAAAACATTCTAAAATTCTACAACAGATCGTTGTCAGAGATATAGGTCTATAGTTTTGCGCATCTGCTCGACAATCCTTCTTGAAGACTGGGACTACCTGTGCTCTTTTCAAAACATTTGGAACCTTCCGTTACTCTAGAGACTTGCGGTACACGACTGTTAGAAGGGGGGCATGTTCTTTCGCGTACTCTGTGTAGAATCGAATTGGTAGCCCGTCAGGTCCAGTGGACTTTCCTCTGTTGAGTGATTTCAGTTGATTTTCTATTCCTTGGACACTTATCTCGATGTCGGCCATTTTTTCGTTTGTGCGAGGATTTAGAGAAAGAACTGCAGTGCGGTCTTCCTCTTGTCACCCCATCAGTTCCTCGAGTTCCTGTCGCCTCTCACAAGGGAACCTCCCCATCGCACCCCCCCTCATATTTAGTTATAAATTGGCACAGTGGATAGGCCTTGAAAAACTGAACACAGATCACTTGAGAAAACAGGAAGAAGTTGTATGGAGCTATGAAAAAAATGAGCAAAATATACAAACTGAGTAGTCCATGCGCAAGATAGGCAACATCAAGGATAGTGTGAGGTCAGGAGTGCCGTGGTCCCGTGGTTAGCATGAGCAGCTGCGGAACGAGAGGTCCTTGGTTCAAGTCTTCCCTCGAGTGGAAAGTTTAATTTTTTATTTTCAGACAATTATTTTGCGGAGCTGCACAGGTACACAGAGCAATATTGTTTACGTGATCGTGTGTCAATTATCAAAGTTCAGCACTCACTCATAATCAACTTAGCTCTCCAAAATTCCAGGACACGTTCAGATTTGCTTGGACATATGCAGGATTTGATGGTCTACACACAGAAAAATTTAAAAACATTAAAAACATATGTTTTGACAGAGCACAGGGAAAACTGTGTGACTGTGAAACTGTTGCATTCATTTGTTGCAGTTTATGTGACAAACTCTTGTGTTTTCATCACTTTTTTGGCAGTGATTATCACATCCACAAGAAAACCTAAATCGGGCAAGGTAGAAGAATCTTTTTACGCATTTGCCAAGCATACAAGTTAGGTGGGTCGACAAGATATTCCTGTCATGTGACGCACATGCCGTCACCAGTGTCGTATAGAAGATATCAGAGGTGTTTTTCCTGTGGAGGAATCGGTTGACCTATGACCTTGCGATAAAATGTTTTCGGTTTCCATTGGAGAGGCACGTCCTATCGTCTACTAATCGCACGGTTTTGCGGTGCGGTCGCAAAACACAGACACTAAACGTATTACAGTGAACAGAGACGTCAATGAATGAACGGACAGATCATAACTTTGCGAAAAGGAAGAAAATTTTTCACTCGAGGGAAGACTTGAACCAAGGACCTCTCGTCCCGCAGCTGCTCACGCTAACCACTGGACCACGGCACTCCTGAGCTCACACTATCCTTGATGTTGTCTATCTTGCACATGGACTACTCAGTTTGTATATTTTGCTTATTTTTTTTCGTAGTTCCACACAACTTCTCCCTGTTTTCTCGATTGACTGTGTTCAGTTTTTCAAGGCCTATCCACTGTGCCAACTTATAACTAAATCTGAGGGGGGTGCGATGGTGAGGTTCCCTTGTCAGAACAGGGAGACCTGTCCCCTTGATGGTGGGGAGCACTTCCCTCCCTGTTGCTCCCGCACCACACCACCTACTTTGGAAGCAATCTCCCCCCCCCCCCCCCCCCCCCCCCCCAACCATCGGAGATTTCAGTCCCTACTTCTGAGCCAGAGAAGCGTAAGGCTTCTTTGGCTCTTCTCACTAGGAAGGGGTCCCTTGGGTCACTTCCTTCCCAGGTTTCTGTTAGTGAGAAAGATAACACCTGCCAGTGGCTGAAGAGCCCAAAAGCAGGTGGTCGTAGGGCATCCTCAGCCCCGGAGACTGATTCTGTGAAGTCCTCCCAGCCAGGTAAACCCAAGGAACAGCGCAAGAAATCGGGGGAAAAAAATACTCCCAAGAGCAAGGAACTTGTGGTGGCACCCACACTACCACTACCTACAAGCTCTGTGTCTGATGATGGGATGGAGATTCTGGCATCTGCTGAGGACCTGGATCTCACTGGACCCTCAGACACAATGAATATAGACTGCTCAGGCAAAAAGTCGGTGGCAGCAGGCGACCCTGAGGCTTAAACTGCATCATTGAATGCTCCATGCCTTTCCAGTCGCATGATGTCATCCTCCAGTGGAATTGTGGTGTTTTCTTCCACTGCTTGGCTGAGTTACAGCAACTGTTAAGCTTTACACCTGCTTTCGGCATTGCCCTCCAGGAAACCTGGTTCCGGCAGTGCAGTGTGGAGTTTGCGTTTACGTCATAAACTCAGTCTGTAGTGAAACTGTTCCCCTTCAAACCCCTCTTGAAGCTGTGGCTGTCAGAATACGGACAATGGAGGAAATAACTGTCTGCAATGTATATCTTCCTCCAGATGGTGCAGTACCCCTGAATGTATTAGCTGCACTAATTGACCAACTCCCAAAACCTTTTGTACTTTTGGGAGATTTTAATGCCCATAACCCCTTGTGGGGTGGCACCGTGCTTACTGGCCGAGGCAGAGATGTCAAAAATTTACTGTCACAACTCAACCTCTGCCTCTTAAATACTGGGGCCGCCACACATTTCAGCGTGGCTCTAGGTAGTTACTCGGCCATTGATTTATCAATTTGCAGCCCAGGACTTCTCCCATCTATCCACTGGAGAGCACATGATGACCTGAGTGGTAGTGACCATCTTCCTGTCACTGCCCCGGCATCAGGCCCATGGACGCCTGCCCATATGGGCTTTAAACAAGGCAGACTGGGAAACTTTCACCTCTGATGCCACCGTTGACTCTCCCCCACATGGTAACATCAATGTGATTGTTGAGCAGGTGACTACCACAATTGTTTCTGCGGCAGAAAATGCAATCCATCACTGTTTAGGGGCCCCTGGCGACAGTCCCTTGGTGGTCGCTAGAAGTCATTGAGGCAATTAAAGAGCGTCGGCGAGCTCTACAGCGACTTAAGTGACATCCTTCCCTAGAGCATCTGATAGCCTTTAAGCGGCTCCGTGCCCGTGTACGCCAGCTTATAAAACAATGGAAACAGTGTTGGGACAGGTAAGTGTCGACCATTGGGTGCCATGTGTCACTCTCCCAAGTCTGGACAAAGATCAGATGTCTTTTTGGGTACCAGACCCCAACAGGTGTCCTTGGCATTACCATCAATGGCGTGCTATGTACCGACGCTAATGCGATTGCCAAGCACTTTGCTGAGCACTATGCTCAATCCTCTATTGGAGAACTACCCCCAGCCTTTCACACCCTCAAACGGCAGATGGAAAGGAAAGTCCTCATATTCACTACACGCCACAGTGAACCCTATAACACCCCATTTACGGAGTGTGAGCTCCTCATTGCGTTTGCACATTGCGTCGACACAGCTCCTGGGTCAGATCAGATCCACAGTCAGATGATTAAACATCTCTTGTCTGACTACAAGCGCCATCTCCTCGTCATCTTCAACCAGATCCCGTGTGACGGCGTCTTTCCATCACGGTGGTGGGAGAGCACCATCGTTCTGGTGCTCATACCCAGTAAAAAAAAGCTTGATGTGGATAGCTATCGGCCCATCAGCCTCATCAACATTGTTTGTAAGCTACTGGAACATATGGTGTGTCGGCGGTTGGGTTGGGTCATGGAGTCATTTGGCCTATGGGCTCCATCTCAGGGTGGCTTCCACCAGGGGCACTCTACCACTGATAATCTTGTGTCCCATGAGTCTGCCATCTGAACAGCCTTTTCCAGACACCAACACCTTTTTGCTGTCTTTTTTTTATGTACACAAAGCGTATGACACCACCTGGCAACATCATATCCTTGCCACATCATACGGGTGGGGTCTCTGAGGGCTGCTCCCAATTTTCATCCACAATTTCCTGTAGCTCGGTACTTTCCGTTTCCAAGTTGGTGCCTCCCATACTTCCCCCATATCCAGGAGAATGGGGTCCCACAGGTCTCTGTATTGAGTGTATCACTATTTTTAGTGGCCATTAAAAGTCTAGCAGCAGCTGTAGGACTGTCCATCACACCCTCTCTGTATGCCGGTAACTTCTATATTTCTTACTGCTCCACCAGTACTGGTGTTGTTGAGCGGCACCCACAGGGAGCCATCCTCAGGGCTCAGTCATGGACTCCCGCCATGGCTTCCAGTTTTCGGCCCCTAAGTCATGTGTCATGCACTTCTGTCAGCATCGTACAGTTCATCCGGAACCAGAACTTTACCTTCATGATGATCCACTCACTGCAGTGGAGACGTATTGATTCTTAGGACTGGTTTTCGGTGACCTATTGACTTGGCTGCCTCACGTTCATTAGCTTAAACAGAAGTGCTGGCAGCACCTGAGTACCCTGTGCTGCTTGAGCAACACCAACTGGGATGCAGATCGCTCTATCTGCTGCAGCTCTACGAAGTCCTTGTTCAATCCCACCTTGACTGTGGGAGTCTGGTTTATGGTTTGGTGGCGCCCTCAGCATTGCATGTGATATACCCAGTCCATCACTGTGGTGTTCGCCTAGCAGCGGGAGCTTTTAGAATGAGTCCAGTGACCAGTGTCCTGGTGGAGGCCAAAGTTTCACCATTGTGGATCCAACATGCACAACTGCTCACCAGATACATTGCACACATTTGTAGTTCTCCTGAGCATCTGTATTACCTCCTCCTTTTTCCACCCGTGGCAGTTCATCTCCTGCATCGGTGGCCCAGGCCCAGATCAGGGCTAACGATTGCGGTTCGTGTGTGATCCCTTCTGTCTGAACTGGAGTCCTTCCCTTTACCACCTCCCATTCAGGTCCGTCCACATACACCTCCATGGAGTAGACCTAGGCTGCAGATTTGTCTGGACCTTTTGCATGACCCTGAGGACTCAGTTACTCCTGTTGCTCTCCACTGTCATTTCCTCTCAATTCTTGATGTGTTCAGGGGCTCTGAAATGGTTTTCACTGATGGCTCGTTGGCTGATGGTCGTGTTGGCTTCCCCTACGTCCACAGAGGCCATTTTGAACAGCATTCCTTGCCCGGTGGCTGCAGTGTACTCACTGCAGAGCTGGTGGCCACCTCCCGTGCGCTTCAGTATATCCGTTCATGTCCCAGGGACTCACTTCTGTGTACTGACTCCTTGAGCAGCCTACAACCTATCGGCCAGTGCTACCCTCACCATCCTTTGGTAGCATCCATCCAGGAGTCCATCTATGCACTGGACCAGTCCCGTCATTCAGTGGCATTTGTGTGGAACCCAGGACATGTTGGTATCCCAGGCAACGAACTTGCCGACAAGCTGGCCAAACAGGCTATGTGGGAGCTGCTTCTGGAGATGGGCATCTCTGAACCTGACCTGTGTTCTGATTTACGCTATAGGGTTTTTTGGGTTCGGGAGATGGAATGGCATAGCAGTACACACAACAAACTGCATGTCATTAAGGAGACTACGAATGTGTGGAAGGCTTCCATGCAGGTCTCTCACAGGGAATCAGTTGTCCTCTGCCGGCTCCACATTGGCCATGCTTGGGCAACCCACAGTTACCTCCTGCACCGTGCAGACCCGCCTTAGTGTCGGTGCAATGCCCAGTTGACAGTGGCCCATATTCTGGTGCACTGTCCCACTTTGACTGCCC
This sequence comes from Schistocerca piceifrons, assembly GCF_021461385.2. NCBI lineage: Eukaryota > Metazoa > Arthropoda > Insecta > Orthoptera > Acrididae > Schistocerca > Schistocerca piceifrons. Next base: position 688,801,929 of record NC_060138.1, read on the forward strand.
ACCAATAAAATCTTGGGTTGCTGGACTTGTTGCCGCTAATTTGATGTGGCAACGCCACATCGGCTGATTTAGTTTTACATTTTATTCATGAAGGAGGGTTTTACTATTTGATCTACGGTTTAGCGCATGTCCTTGGTTTTCTTGTCCCCTTTTGTCCATTTACATGTTTGTTACCCTTCATCGTTCTTGTGATTTTTCCTTTCATTCCGTTTTGAGTTGTCAGTCTCGTTTGTTTTATTCTCACTCATGTGGCATTGTTTTATTCAGAACAAAGGACTGATGACCTTATAGTTTGATCCTTTACCCCTCTTTTAATCCAACCATAAACAGGGAGCAACTTCCTGTGAATTGATGTGGCAGAGTCATCGCCGGCCTTGAAGTGGAACTCCATCACCGACTGTTGTCGCAACCTGACATGTACTTCACGGTCCATTATAGCTAACCTGTAAATAAAAGAAAATGCTTTTATACACCAACTTATAGCTAAATGTTCCAAGTATGTTCACAAAATATTTCATTCTCCTGCAAAAAATAAAAAAATTGGAGACAGCTGTGCAAAACTTTTTGAACACCCTTTGTGCAGTGAATATTTTAAGAGACAAGATAAAGTTGCCAGATTTCCTAACAAATGGGAATTTTATGAATGCAAAAGTAAAGTGGAGGGTATCTCAATTTTGCTAGAACTTATAATGCTCATCAATGGAAGTGGGGAAGTGGCTCATTTTTAGACTACTGTTGTCCTTAGTTGGAAAATTGATGAATAAATATCTGAGTTCTAGGACTGCTTACTGTAAATGGCGAAATGTTCTGAGATACTGGAATTCCAGTCAAAGTGAAGACAATCTACCGAAAATATACAATCCTGGAAATGGAAAAAAGAACACATTGACACCGGTGTGTCAGACCCACCATACTTGCTCCGGACACTGCGAGAGGGCTGTACAAGCAATGATCACACGCACGGCACAGCGGACACACCAGGAACCGCGGTGTTGGCCGTCGAATGGCGCTAGCTGCGCAGCATTTGTGCACCGCCGCCGTCAGTGTCAGCCAGTTTGCCGTGGCATACGGAGCTCCATCGCAGTCTTTAACACTGGTAGCATGCCGCGACAGCGTGGACGTGAACCGTATGTGCAGTTGTCGGACTTTGAGCGAGGGCGTATAGTGGGCATGCGGGAGGCCGGGTGGACGTACCGCCGAATTGATCAACACGTGGGGCGTGAGGTCTCCACAGTACATCGATGTTGTCGCCAGTGGTCGGCGGAAGGTGCACGTGCCCGTCAACCTGGGACCGGACCGCAGCGACGCACGGATGCACGCCAAGACCGTAGGATCCTACACAGTGCCGTAGGGGACCGCACCGCCACTTCCCAGCAAATTAGGGACACTGTTGCTCCTGGGGTATCGGCGAGGACCATTCGCAACCGTCTCCATGAAGCTGGGCTACGGTCCCTCACACCGTTAGGCCGTCTTCCGCTCACGCCCCAACATCGTGCAGCCCGCCTCCAGTGGTGTCGCGACAGGCGTGAATGGAGGGACGAATGGAGACGTGTCGTCTTCAGCAATGAGAATCGCTTCTGCCTTGGTGCCAATGATGGTCGTATGCGTGTTTGGCGCCGTGCAGGTGAGCGCCACAATCAGGACTGCATACGACCGAGGCACACAGGGCCAACACCCGGCATCATGGTGTGGGGAGCGATCTCCTACACTGGCCGTACACCACTGGTGATCGTCGAGGGGACACTGAATAGTGCACGGTACATCCAAATCGTCATCGAACCCATCGTTCTACCATTCCTAGACCGGCAAGGGAACTTGCTGTTCCAACAGGACAATGCACGTCCGCATGTATCCCGTGCCACCCAACGTGCCCTAGAAGGTGTAAGTCAACTACCCTGGCCAGCAAGATCTCCGGATCTGTCCCCCCATTGAGCATGTTTGGGACTGGATGAAGCGTCGTCTCACGCGGTCTGCACGTCCAGCACGAACGCTGGTCCAACTGAGGCGCCAGGTGGAAATGGCATGGCAAGCCGTTCCACAGGACTACATCCAGCATCTCTACGATCGTCTCCATGGGAGAATAGCAGCCTGCATTGCTGCGAAAGGTGGATATACACTGTACTAGTGCCGACATTGTGCATGCTCTGTTGCCTGTGTCTATGTGCCTGTGGTTCTGTCAGTGTGATCATGTGATGTATCTGACTCCAGGAATGTGTCAATAAAGTTTCCCCTTCCTGGGACAATGAATTCACGGTGTTCTTATTTCAATTTCCAGGAGTGTATTTTGATGTAATGGAACTTTCAATGTTGTGGAGAACGGTTTCTGGCAAGAATTCATTATTATCAGAAAAAAGTTTGAGAATACTGTTTCCATTCACCACAGCTTGTAGGAGTGTAAGGGGACCTCTGATTGAAGTGCATTGACCAAGACTAAACTTAACAAAGTGTCAGAAATAAGTGATACCAACTTCTTCATTAACTCAACATTTTTTTATTTAATAAAGGACATATGAGTTTGTTAGTTTGTGCAGTAGTTATGTTTTATAATTTTAAAAATAGCCAGTTTAATTTGTTCTCCCCCTCAATGTGCTTCATAATAACAACATTGCCTATAGTCAGATGATTCCCATTATGTTTCCTGAGCTTCTTTATTACAATCTATCACACTTTCCATAAACGCCTCGTGTCAGGGTTACTCGACAAAGACTTCAAACACAAGAGTAAATAACTTACATTATCTGGTTGTTGGCCTTCAGTGGTCTCGTATCACATAAGTGGTTTAGTTCACACTACTGTTAAGTGGTTGGATTGATGTTCGCTAAATAACTTACACTAAACTGCAGCATGTAGCTTTCAATCTCAATCACATTTGTGGTAACACACCTTTATTTTTGTGATAATCAGCTTTCTAACACTTGTGAGTTTCAATAATTACAGCAAATACGTAAGCTACACTCATCAACAAACCATATCACATATCATAGGTAGCAGATTAGAACACGGTTATACCGATATGGTGCATGTAAATTCTTCTTCCACACACTAGTTGCATAATGTTCATTTAACACGTGATATCGCCAGGCTAATTATGTTACTGTCAGTGGTTTGAATAGTAATGTAAAATTTCACTATGGGACTCCACTTAGCTAACAAATCCATTGCAAATTTTGATTTGTTGCAATTGTGAGTTATTAATATAATATCACAAAGCTGTTGATAGAATGAATTTGAACTACAGGCTGACTGAAGCACTGTCCTGTGCAACTAATTATAGAAGTATGTAGGAATAATAATTAAAATTTGTCATTATATTCAGGCTTACAGTAGGAAAAAGAACAAAATTAGGTGACATGAAATTATAAGATTGATTATGGGTTGGATATCTGGAAAATTGACAAAATTGTAGAACTATGTTGTGAATGTTACGTATACTTCTTCTCGGGTTCACAAATACTGCCAAAAATGGCTAAATGTGTTTGATCTAATAAACATCAAACTAAGAAGTTTTCCCAGTGAAAGTGGGCATTTTTGAAATCTGAAAAATCAGGGCTATAGAAATATGGGACTGAATTGTGCAAATAATCTTTGGTTAAGAGTGGAACGTTGTAGAATACAATAATTTTATTTATGAATAAAATTTTAAATAGTAAATTTTTGGAAAAAGTAAGATATTGACTAAGAGGAGGAGGATGAGAGCTCTAAACTGAGGAAATATAACTTCAGTCACACCTCACTGCAAATCTCCATGTGTTTGTAAAGCATCTTAAATTATGAAAATTTCTTTATGCAAATTATTTCCATGCAATTTAATACACTATCATTATTAGTGACAGAAACTATATCTTGAACAATTAGTTTTGGTGAAACAAGGCCTGAAAATGAAATTACCTATTTTGGGTAATTACCTTATATGTTCTTTGTAAAACATGAAAAATGAAAGAAAAAACACGTTACTGTCAGGGTTGGTACTGAAACAAGTTGATGTTCCATCTTGCCTGTTTACAAGTTGTGTTCTAGACTTGGTCACCTTAGTATTTTGTAAGTAGCTTTTTTACAGTTGCACCAAACCATCTCAGAACTCTCCCAAAAAATCTTGATCTTCTATTCACTTTCCACTTCTCTTCTCATTTGGCGGATTCATTCCATTTCGTGTTGAATCGTAATATTATGAGTAAGTATTTAAATTACAAAAAAAGAAAATAGATTGCTGTTTGTCATATAGAGACGAAGTCGAGTTGCAGATAGGCAGAGGCCCAACAACAACAGCAAAAAGCTATTCATTTGAGCTTTTGACCAAAAGACCTTCTGGAGAAGAAAACCCACACACATTCACACGAGTGCAACTCACACACATGACCTCAACTGTCACACATGGCCACCATCTCTGGCTGCTGAGACTGGACTAGTCAGCAACCAGAAACAGTGTGTGTGTGTGTGTGTGTGTGTGTGTGTGTGTGTGTGTTTTCTGCTTCAGGAGGGGGCCCTTTGGCTAAAAGCTCAGATGTAGAGCTGTCTTTTTGTTTTGCTTGTCTGCAACCCAGTGTCTCTTCTATGTATTGAGTAGTGATCTATCCTTTTCACAATGTTGTTATTTCATCCTGGATTTTCCATTGTTTTATGTAAATTACAAGCTGTGCAAGTTACCAATAACTTCATAATTAGATGTGTTTGCAACCACTTTTGTGTACCACTGACAAGCGAATGGTCCAATAAGACTATGTGGAAACTGATCTTGAAAGTTTTTACACAGGAAGAATACAACGAAAGAAATGCACTGTTAGAATTTTAGCTGCTAAGAGGCAATGAAAGTATTAAAAAAAGTAGCTGAAAATTGCCAAATTTGTATTGTGCCGGGCATCTGTAGAAATGTAGATCCCTACTGGTGCTGCAGCAACTGTGCAGTTACGTGTAACTGTGCGGCCGAGCATACAATATATAAGACCATTGAAGATGTGGAAATGACAACTTCAGCGGCAGACAAAAAGAAGAATACAATAAAATCTGTTGCTGCACACTCGCTTCTAGATGGACCCGCAGTGTTCTGTGGATGTAAACTGAACTTCAGCATCGATATTAACGACACATTTACGCATGGCAATGGATGTAAAGACTTTGGCAAATCCACATATATGTCACCCTCACCATTCTTCCTGTATACACGTAATAGAAGTAAGATATCTGTAAATGAAACTGTATTTATATGGTGTAAGGGAAAAGGTGTATGTGAATATGTTAAATTTGTTGGTGATTGTACATTGTATTTTCATAAATAAATTGATCTGTAGCGTAGCCCTGAATACGAGGTTAGGTTGGGAGTTTTTTTTTGGCAGGGGGGGTCAGGAGGGGGCGCAGCCCCCCCCCTGCAGCGCATAGAGTATGCTGCAGCAAGTAGCGTCATCGCTGGTGGCGCGCGGCCGCTGGTTGCGCAACCACGCGATTGCGTCACCGCGCCAGCAGTAGGCTCGGCCCTTAAAATTACTAGGGCCGAGCCGCCGAGTTGTGCAGGCTATTTAACACGGGGCTGATAACGCGTGGGGACGAGTTGCTACAGCGGCCGCTACTGAGCGCTTATCGCGCGCTTACATAAGCGAGCGTTCCCGCGCCAGCGGCTCATACGCGCTGCTGCTGTCGCACAGGCAACTGCATTGAATGCCGCCAGCATGCGCTACAGAAGACTACGTCGTCGTGCAAGACATACAATATACAAGACCATTGAAGATGTGGAAATGACAACTTCAGGGGCAGACAAAAAGAAAAATACAATAAAATCTGTTGCTGCACACTCGCTTCTAGATGGACCCGCAGTGTTCTGTGGATGTAAACTGAACTTCAGCATCGACATGGCAATGGATGGCTGACAGTATCCATTGTACGAGGTGGGACAGGTGTTCCAAATGTTTCAGGACTGGAAAGTTTTGTCGACAGAGACATCATCGCCTACAAGACGTATCATGTTACCGAAAATGCAAATAAAGACTTTGGCAAATCCACATATATGTCACCCTCACGATTCTTCCTGTATACACGTAATAGACGTAAGATATCTGTAAATGAAACTGTATTTATATGGTGTAAGGGAAAAGGTGTATGCATTCATTTTACATCATTTTCTCTGTCGACGAAACTTTCCAGTCCTGAAACGTTTGGAACACCTGTCCCACCTCGTACAATGGCTACTGTCAGCCATCTATTGCCATGCGTAAATGTGTCGTTAATGTCGAAAGCTTTATTTGCAACAGTCTTTTTTTTTTGGTGTGTGTATCTGTGACTCAGCATCTCTGCTATTGGTGAGTAGTAACTTTCCTTTCCATAATACTGTCGCAGTCAAAGTTTTCTCTCTAACGAAAATCCTATAAAAGATAATTCAATAAAGGATTTTGTATTTCTTTAGTTCCAGTAAGTTGACAACATGTTTCAAACAGCTCCTGAAAATTTCATAGCATTAGCTCCTATACTTTCTAAGGAAAGGCTTCTTTCTAGTAATCCAAAAAAGTGTAAAACTGAGACAATGCAGTCGAAAGATTTAGTTCATATATTTCAATGTGTAATAGGCTTACCTGATTTTAAAAGTCACCGTATTGGATTCTCCTCATTCTCCAGGTCTCTCTTCTCTCCCCTTCTAAAATGTCTAGCCTGTATTTATAAATCAGACATTGCTCTCTCGGCATCATTTATGTACTCTGACCGATGGTGTAAAATGCTTTTGCAGTGCAAACACCTAGATTTTCACCAACACTCTTCAGAACTTCAATTCTGCCATTATTCTCCCTCAGTGAAATATAAAATTGTATCATAGACTCCTATTTATAGTATGTTATGTCAATAGAATATCCTTACATTTCATTCAAATTCAGGTATTTGGGGCTTCATTTGCATTCTCTTGTTTTCCCATGAATAGACTTCCTCAGCATGGTAGGGTGCAAATGCAGGCCACACAGTTCCCGGTGGTGCGTAGATATTCGCAAGCATTATTTCTCCAATTGTGACAATGACTTCATGGATATTATTCATGGTAATGGTAGAGACAGCGGGAAGCCTTTTCTGTATCATTCTGGGTATGATTCTGGTGCAGAACGTCAAACTGTTCAGCACGTCAGTCATTACTTGGTGCTCAGTGTGATCATTTCTTGGTGACCCGAAGGAGTTCCGGATGACAGCAAATACATCAGTTAAACATATTCCACCGTTGCATATGTCTGTGACCTTCTGTCCCACATAATAAATTTAATTAACTTGTGAATGTTTCTTAGTGTTAAATATGTGTGTGCGTGTGTGTGTGTGTGGGGGGGGGGGGGGGGATGCGCTTGTGTGCATCTATATATATTGTCAGAGAAAAAAAATGTTTTCTTGTGTGCTGTGATACTTTCCAGGTATCAAATTAAAAAATAACTCTCTCAGGAAATCAGGGTTTGCAATAAACCTGACTATGGGCCTAATTACATTCATAACAGCTTTTGGTAGCAAGTGTTTGTGATGTAACATTGTGGGTTTGTCTGGTGAAGGTTAGTAAGTTGGGATGAGTCACAATTCATATGACAGCAGAATCCCTTCATTACTTTCCAGCAGTCTGTATTAGTAGCTCATGCCCGTCCCTGGTGGACACTTGAGTGTGGCTCAAACCTCCATGCCTCGACAGGTAAGCGTTGTTGTAGAGATGTCGGCAGCTATGCACAGCTCTGCATGATGGTGGATGGTTCTTGCAACCCTGTCCGGGTGGCTGAGCTGTGTCAGGAGCTGATGTGACAGATTAGTACGGCCGGCCGAGCACAGTATGTGCTGGTGTCTGCCCCCGACCGTGTTGAGTGGTGGCAGCATAGATGCCTGGGGTGTGAGCCCTTGTGTGGCATGTGGTGCTGGCAGTTGCCCAGTGGCTCATAAGCCAGGAGGGCCTCAGTTCGACCCTTGACCTATTAATGCTGCAGGTGGACCCCCAGGTAGGCGGTCCTGTCAGAATGATGGAAGCCAATACTATAGTGGACACTAACACGTTAACTCACTTATTCAGCTTACCTGGCCAGTTGGCTAATATTTATACATACAAAAGTGGGTTTGTTGTAATGTGGCTGCTGCCGATGTCATGCACACCACATACCAAGGAGTCCCTGGCTTAAGTGACACGTTGGTCACAGACCGACAGTTAGGTGGCGTCTAGGTGAGTGCCAAGGCACAGTACCATTCCAGAATATTACAGCAAGTCGCTGTAATTTCTTGCGTTATAGTTACACCAATTGTCTTTCAGACACAGATTATGTGTTTGTGTTAGGTGGATATTTTGTGAAAAGAAATTGCCCACACAGCTTGCCCATTGCTCGTGAATTGTCCTATTTTTCCTAATAGCTTTCCCATAAGAGAATAAATTTCTTTAAGAGTAAGCATGTTTTTTCTACAAGTGATTATCTATCCTCAAGCAGTACTCTTCCTCCTTTAGGAGTAAAAGAAACCTACCATCAAGCTTCTTTTGGATGTGGCCAAAACATTCTTTATTTTCTATTGGGGTCTTGTATGGTTTTTTTTATCTATTTCCGCTTTGAAAGGAGAAGAATCTCAATCACAAAGATATTTAGTGAACTTAGTGCCATACTCGTCCCATCTGTAGAAAATCCACACAACTACTGAGGCCTCCATGCCCCTCTTGAGCCCTTATAAATTCTGGAACATGCTACTGCACACTTTTTTTACCGCAGTTTTTCATTATGTTTATTGTTGGACTTTTTTCTAATTGCACATTGGTGGCAGTATATAGACATAATTTCTGTATCTAAAACTTTACCTGAATCAGTGTCAGTTAAAGCTGCACCATCATATCGAGATGTGTGGCCCTTTAAAGAGATCAACAATATTTTTGCAGTAGATTCATTGTCGTCAATGTCTAAGCCAGCATCTATTTCTTTTTGGTTTATTTCAACCAGTTCTTCTAGTGCTTTCTTCACTGAAACTTTGGCAGTATCAGATTCAGCATCTGAAATTTCGTTATTTTTTGTCAAACCTCGCACATGGTGGAAGCATGTTCAGGAAACTACACTATAAATTACTTCCTTCCGTACCTCATCCAAGGCATCTCGGAGGAATGTTAACCTAAAATTACTTTTGTAGGAACCACTGTTAGATTCATAGACAAGAAAAATGAAAATTCATAGCCACATTTACTACAAAGTAATTTAAAATCGCTAGCTATTCCCACTCTTCTTTGTTCCAGGCGACGTGCATTCCATACCATTTCAGTCAACTCGAACAAACAACAGCTTTATAGTGTGACAGAGAAGTTCTAAATCAAAAGCCAGAATCTAGTGATATCCTTATCAATATCACTCACATTCCTGTTTCTGATGATGTAACCAAGAGGTTATGTTTTTCGCGTCAAGGGGCTGTGTCCTCTTTTCTCTCATCCCCCCCCCCCCCCCCCCCAGTAAACCAGTTACCTTGAAACCTAAGTTTCTTAAACATAGTTTTACTGTGTTCCAGTATGTCTGTACGAGGTGCATTCAAGTTCTAAGGCCTCCGATTTTTTTTTTCTCCGGACTGGAAAGAGATAGAAAGATGTGCATTGCTTTAAAATGAGGCCGCGTTCATTGTCAATACATCCCAGAGATGGCAGCACCGGACGGCAGATGGAATTTTACCGCCAGCGGCGAGAATGAGAACAGTTTTAAATACTTAAAATGGCGACGTTTTCCTTACTTGAACAGCGTGCAATCATTCGTTTTCTGAATTTGCGTGGTGTGAAACCAATTGAAATTCATCGACAGTTGAAGGAGACATGTGGTGATGGAGTTATGGATGTGTCGAAAGTGCGTTCGTGAGTGCGACAGTTTAATGAAGGCAGAACATCGTGTGACAACAAACCGAAACAACCTCAGGCTCGCACAAGCCGGTCTGACGACATGATCGAGAAAATGGAGAGAATTGTTTTGGGGGATTGCCGAATGACTGTTGAACAGATCGTCTCCAGAGTTGGTATTTCTGTGGGTTCTGTGCACACAATCCTGCATGACGACCTGAAAGTGCGAAACGTGTCATCCAGGTGGGTGCCACGAATGCTGACGGATGACCACATGGCATGTTGCCAAGCAATGTTGACGCGCAACGACAGTATGAATGGGACTTTCTTTTCGTCGGTTGTGACAATGGATGAGACATGGATGCCTTTTTTCAATCCAGAAACAAAGCGCCAGTCAGCTCAATGGAAGCACACAGATTCACCGCCACCAAAAAAATTTCGGGTAACCGCCAGTGCTGAAAAAATGATGGTGTCCATGTTCTGGGACAGCGAGGGCGTAATCCTTACCCATTGCATTCCAAAGGGCACTACGGTAACAGGTGCATCCTACGAAAATGTTTTGAAGAACAAATTCCTTCCTGCACTGCAACAAAAACGTCGGGGAAGGGCTGCGCGTGTGCTGTTTCACCAAGACAACGCACCCGCACATCGAGCTAACGTTATGCAACGGTTTCTTCGTGATAACAACTTTGAAGTGATTCCTCATGCTCCCTACTCACCTGACCTGGTTCCTAGTGACTTTTTGCTTTTTCCAACACTGAAAGACACTGTCCGTGGTCACACACACACACACACACACACACACACACACACACACACACACACACACACACACACACATCCGTCCGCCCATATACAGACACAGGCAGACATATGTAAGGGCCTATGTCTGCCTGTGTCTGTATATGTGCGGATGGATATATGTGTGTGTGTGTGTGTGTGTGTGTGTGTGTGTGTGTGTGTGTGTGTGCGTGTGTGTGTGTGTGTGTGTGTGTGTGTGTGTGCGTGTGTGTGCGTGCGAGTGTATACCTGTCCCTTTTTCCTCCTAAGGTAAGTCTTTCCACTCCCGGGATTGGAATGACTCCTTACCCTCTCCCTTAAAACCCACATCCTTTTGTCTTTCCCTCTTTCCTGATGAAGCAACCGTGGGTTGCGAAAACTTGAAATTTTGTGTGTGTGTTTGTGTGTGTTTTTATTGTGCCAATCTACCAGCGCTTTCCCGTTTGGTAAATATCTGTAGAGTAAGAAGAAAAATATTTTTGAAAAATCAATTTCTTGAACCCAAATCCATGACGTCCCCATTAAAGTGGTTATACGTATACACGGAAGGAACTGAGAGGACAAGTAGGAGTTATACAAACAGGTAGATTCTCTAGTATAAAACAAATTTAAAAAAAATGGAAGTGTGGAGCTGTCGTACGTATTAGCACCAGACATTAAGAAAGGATAATAAAGGTATAAACAAAAAGTTGGCAAGGGACAGGAACGAAATTGGATCAAAAAAAAGAAAGGGAAAAAAATCATCTTGGAGCTGTATTGCGTTCTAGACTGGTGACTTGAGATGAAAGAAGAAGTGTCAATTATAATCTTTTCAGCAGTGTTATTGTTTAGTCATCTTACTTCAGCCGGGACAAATATGGACAGGAAAATCACAATATTTTTTTTAAAATAAATTATGCTTCAAATTGATAAATTTCTTTTATTTCAGGTTATTTATGCAAGGACAAATCTGACAATGGAGTTAGAAAGCTTTTAGAATCTGGTGTCATCCCACTGGAACAGTTGATGGTGGAAACTGACTCTCCATTCATGTATCCCAACACTCGCGCATCTAAGTTGCCCCCACATGTTAAAGAGGCTCTAACAGAAAGGTATGATTTTTCACTTGATTAACTTCCAGTTTTTTTTTTCTGCAAAATCTTGTGCCCAACAAAAACACAGTCATGACCAAATGAGATGATTCTGTTGAAAGGTTACCATGGTGTTTCACAAAAACAAATTATCATTTGGAGGTGGCACAGCAATTCAATGAAGCTTCATTTCTGACTAGAAAATTTGTGTCCAAAATTCTAAATGCTCCTTACAGTGCCATGATGCTGTCTGTTCATAGTAACTTAAGTAATTGCTTTTTCAATAAACATTGAGTTAATGTATTGACAGAACATTAAAATGGTGGGTGCGAGGAGTGTTACTCATCTTTTTGAAGCCTCACTTGTGAGAGTATAAGTTAAACATTTTTTTCCTTTTGATTCCAGAAGACTTAATTATTCATCTTGTGCTCTTTGAAAAAAATGGAGCAATGATAAAACTGTGGCTTGGTTAGGAGAGTTTAGTCTTACTTCTATTTTTTATTTTATAAGGTTTTATTTTAGATTTTATGAATAAACGATACCCCTAAGAATACTATGTATGTTAGCACAGTGTGCTAAAATTAATAAGTGACTTATTGCAAATTATGAGGAATGGAAATTGTGTAAGCTATTATTCTTGTTGGTATAATATTAAAAGATGTATCTAGAATGGAAATAAAATGGAGGAAATTGTTAGGTGCTTAATGGATAAATGTGTTGAGTTTATAAAGACTGATAGCACTGATATTTAGTCTGGAAACAGAACAAACTTTGGGAAGACTCATTGGTTAAGTAGATATTTTAAAATTAGGATTTAATTTATTCGAATTTTGTAGTTTTCATTTTCTGTTCTAGGTCTCTCACATTTTTGCAGCGGTACTGTACCTTTCAGAGAAATGAACCATGTTCACTTCCTGCAATTGTCGAAATGGTTGGGGCGTTTATGAGAAAAGGACCTGAAGAAGTTGCTCTAGCAACTGCATTTAATGCTCTGAAAGTATTTGGCCTTTCACATTAAAGCTGTTCTTCCTTGCAGAGTGTAATCTCTGTTATACTTTTGACTGTGCCAGTTTTTAAAAGGTTACTGATAATATTTTGTACCACCATGACAATATGACAATATGTTGTTGACTGACAAGTCATTAAGTATGTTGTAAACACTGTTTACCATATTGTGTCCTACCTGCAATACTCATATAGATAAGAGAATTTATATATGTTGATGTTGTTGTTGTTTATGATATGATATGTACATATTTATATATGTATTTATACTTTCTCTACATATCTTATTAAAAGAAAATTATTTTGTTACATGTACCTATGCAGCTTACTAAGTCCTTTAGTTTCATGCACAAGCAGTCATATTCATATTCTTGAGGAAAAAGAACTTGTTTCACAAAGCGCATAGCATCCAGCGCACATTGGTGTATCGATTGTTCATATGATTTTGAAACTCATCCCTATAGGTTTTTGGACAAATTCTAAGTTGATTTCTGAATGGATCATAAGTTGATTTTTGAATGTGTGTATAATGTATGTGATGTCTCTGCCAGGGGAATCCCCATCACATCTACAAATAAACTTTCCTGCGCATGAAACGGGACGGGACTACACAAGCTGAGCGGAATAAAGCCGAATGGTTGAATGCCAATTGCTGTTTATATGGTTAACTGGGGAATTGTCAGTGTTGTTATAATTACTTGCGAAATCCGTAGGTTGAGGCTACCAGAATGGAAATAAATGAGTAACAGGAATAAGAGCTAAGAAAGATTACGTATTATCTTCTCAGTGTATCCAAGAAAATGAAATTTTGACGGAAAATGTTTGGCCAGACTGTTACACTAGTAAGAGCCAGTTGTACAGCCCCCGGATAGCATCTGCTAAAGTTGTATTCTGGGAGAAGAGCAGGAAACGCGTCGTACTACTACTTTTTGATCTCGTGCTTCAGAAGCAGGAGCGTATGAACGAAATGTGAAACTATTGTCTAACATAAAACTATTTGCGTGAGGTGGCCTAATAGCCTGTTACTTGGTACTTCGTGAATTATATTCTGTCGTGTTATAAAAAATAACAATTTGTGCCAAAATGTCTCGTTTATTTGGCATGTATTACAATTGCTGCAATATTAGGCAGGCCTATTTTGTTTTATCTGGCAGACAGTGACAAAATACATGTAATCAGATCGAGAAACCACACCAGTCTTTGTTACAATTTGTATTAACAGCTTTTTCAATATTAGACAGCGACATTTCATTTTTTCATGTAGCAAAAAGTTTGACGAGCTTTGATGAGGTAATAGATTCTTTCATAGAAAGGAAAGCACGCCATGTAAAGCTGTAGCAAGAGTAGAGAAAAATGCTAGGACTGAAGATCTGTGTATTGTCTGGCTTGTCTTTTGTCTTTACTGGTTTTATGTATTCTATATTTAATTTTATGTCACACAAAACAGCAAGTTATTAGCTAATAGGTAATAAAGAGTTCTTGTTCTTATGGTTACAAATAATTCCATCCAGTATTAATTGTGAGTGTTTTTTTCAAACCGACCTCCTGGGAGCAAGAGAGCTAGGTACCACAGGACATTTCAATTTCCACTGTCCTGAATATAGTTTGATGGCACCCATTACAAAATATTACACGTTTGAATTCCACAGAGCGAAATACAGTGACGTGTAATAGAAGATAGCTGTGTGAAGAGTTGTGGCACTGCACTTTGGCACACTTACGACCAAATAAAATGTCTCATGTTTCCTCGAACACATGTTTTATGTCTCAGACACTTCAGAAAGATGTGTGCTACAAAATGAACATATTTTTGAAAAGTTGATTGTAATTTTTGGGGTCCTACCTAAAACGCTCGAGGAAAGGGGGGGGAGGGTGCCACTATCTTGCATTGCTACAGAGCATTTGGCTCTCATTTAAAAATCAATGCTTTGAGAATGACCATTTTGAATAATTTCAAGACCAGACATTTGTCGTGATTAAAAATTTTACTGGCACATGTGTTCAATGTATCTTAAAGTGTAACATGCACAAAAAAGATCAACATTATATGTGAAAGCTTAGCTTCTCTTGTAACAAGACTACGTATATTAATTTAAACCATTAACTTTTCTTTTTTTTGTGTTCGTACTACTTAGCAGTGATGTTGCTATTGGCTGACTACATTACGTGTCCTAAGCTCTAAATATCTGCTGTCATCAGCTGGCGAGATCACGTGACATGAGCTATGACTGGCTTACAAACTCACATCGCAATCTCGATTACAATGCTCTGGAAAGTAACATGCGATGTTTGGTGAAATTCGAATTTATACTCTCGTAACAAGAAAATACACACTATACATGTTGCTGCACATCGGACATCTTTCCAAAACGTGTTTTTTTCCTGAATTTAGTTTCCTAAAGTGTCAGGAAATTCTACACCAGTGCATAAAACCATAATCATTCAAAGGCTTGGTAAGTTTTACAGTTTTTAAGACTAGTATACTGTCACTTAACATGGAAAAAGTGTATTTTCCACCCGGGAGAAAGTTTATCTTTTACTGGGAAATCCGAGAATTTTTTTTTCCTTGTCCACATATACACCCTGATCATTGCAAAGCTTTATCCTTTCAACAGCATTTTCAACTTTGAAAATAATAAAGTCTGCAGTAGCCAGGTCTGAAGAGTACGGAGGATGAAGCAACACAGTGATTTCGTTTTTTGTACAATAGTCGCACCAACAGAGTCAAAGAAAACTATGAGCATGGCTTTGACACTTGACATGACCTGACAAGCTTTTTTTGTTTTGGAGAACCTTTCCCGACCCATTGTGAAGGCTGAAGCTTGGTCTCAATGTCATGACTGTAGACCCACATCTCATCACCAGCTATGATTCTCTTAAAGAACAGCTTGTTCTCATTTGTGCAATCCAGAAGCTCTTCTCAGATTGCGAGCTGAAGAACTTTCTGGTTATGGCTCATGAGCCATGGGATGAACCTGGCAGAACACGATGCATTCCAAAAATGATGATGTCAGGAATTCATGACATGATCCAACTGAAAAGTTATGTTCTGCAATCTCTTGGACAGTGTTGTCTTCGATGGCATGCACAATATCTTGACATTCCTGACATGATAAGAGCATCTTCGGTAGACATTGAAGGGTGTCCTGAACAAGGGTTATCTTTAACTTCTGTGTGGCCATTTTTAACCATGGGAACCATATAACATTAAGTAGAGCTTAAAGCACTAATCACCATAGGCTTCCTGCATCATTTGGTGTATGTCTGTAAAGGATGTCTTGAGTTTCAAGCAAAATTTAATGCAGACACATTGCTCCTCTAACTCTGCCATCTCAAAATTTTCAAACTGTGACCCAGCATTGTACTCAATACAGCACCAAATAATAACAGACAGACAGTTACACATTAAACTCAGGTGTTTGTAGGAATGCCAACCGCATTTCACTCCAACACACAATTGGCACGAAATTAAGACCTTGTATTACATTTAACAAATTTCAAAGAACTTACAAATGTTAATTTCATGAAGCAAAAATTTAAAATTATTTCCTCTAAAAGATTAAACAATGAAGGAGAAACAATAATACCAAATAAAATAAAAAGTATTGCTTCATTGGGATTTCCTGAGCCTTCATTATTTCATATGGAGTCCATTCTCTCTTGTTATTGTCTATAGTGTTCAGGCAATGAAATCTTTAGGAGTAGCTGTGACTTCTGGTTCTCTCTTGCCCCAAGCTGTTTTCATCTTTCAGGTTATTATTTTGCAATGAGCACTGCCTTTTCCTGATTTCATTGCCAGTTGTGAACCACAATTTTTTTATTGATGCTAGGTAATGGAGTAGTAGTTTGTAAGTGACGTGCATTGCAGATCAATCATTCGTGTGTTCGACCTTCAGTGGGGGTCATTATCCTGTTGGAATTTAGATTCCTAGTCAGTTTCAAGCATCTATACATTTAGTAATTATTTCGTAGAATGTTTTTATAACAAAATATTAAAAATTCCATAATTTATCACTATGTTCAAACACCTCCATAACTTATATAATCCCAGACCATGACGTATGTCCCTGCTTTACTCTGCTTACAATAGTTTATGTTGAGTACCCTTATCGATTTTCTCCCACTCAGTTAGTATACATAAAAACCAGATATGTTGCACCTGTTTTGATCTGTGAAGAGAGAATGTTTTTCCAAAATTTCTCCAGGCAGGTCCAGATAGATATCATTAATAGCTTTCTGTTAATGAACGAGGCTTTTTGTGAACTGAAAATTCTAAAAACTAGTTAGGAGTATACTGTAGTGGCCTGCCCATCCTCTTCCACATTTAAATATGTGCCAGACAGAGTCTTGTGAGGATTCGTGTGGGAAGTGTATGGTCTATCTAGATGACATAATTGGTTTTTCTCATAATATTGATGAAAAGATTGTAAAGTTGCTGAGTGTGCTAGAAAGACTCAGAGCTGCATGTACAATCCTGTGTTTGGGAAATGTCACTTCGCTCTGCAGGTGGTGTGGTGCTGTTATATCATTATGTAGAAAGGAATCAAGCCCAATGTGGAGCATGTAAGAGCTGTACATATTTTCCCAGCAGATTCTGTGATAAGAGAGTTGGAATTGTATCTTGGTGTGGCAAATTATTAGTGGAAATTTATGCCTGATTACTCAAAAATGGCAAGGTTTCTTGTGCAATGACTAAAAAAAGGGAGGAATGTTCTCCTGGACTGTGAAGTACAAAGAAACTGTTGTGCTGTTGTAGAAGTTTATTATGTCTAGCCCCATACTTGCACAGTGATTCTATGAGAAACCCTGTATCATGTTATGTGACACCAGCACTTTCAGAGTAGGACGTGTGTTCTCACAGGAAGGAAGTGGAATAGAACATCTATTTGCTTAACATCCCATCATTGAGACCCAGAAGGAATTACTCCACTATAAAAAAGGAATTATTGAGAGTAACATATGTAGGAACATACTTCTGCTGCTATCTTTACAGCAGGTGTTTACAAATAATAACTGACTATTTAGGCTGAATGTGGCTTCTTGATCTCAAAGACTCAGTGAATAGGCTCACAAGGGACGTTTCATCTCAGTGAGTTCAACTTTTTTGACTGAGCAAAGAACAATGGCAGCATGGGCAGGACGAGGACAAGCAGTGTCAATAATTTGAAACACACACACACACACACACACACACACACACACACACACACACACACACACACACACACCAGAATCCTTTACTGGCAAACACACACAGTGTGGTTGGTGCAGTGGTGGACTAAACCCACTGGAGGCCTGGGGTGCCGAAACCAAGTGATGCTGCACAATCTGCTTTTAAATTGGTGTGTTTGTAGTGTACATTTTATTAAAAAAATGAATAATATAGATGCAATGGCTGACAAAAAAGATCGGTTTTTATAATTTGTGTACTTTCATGCTCTGCTAACTGTAATATACATGCTTAAAGTAGATCACTGAGAAACTTCGAATGCAAATCAGCATTTAGCACAGCAGTTACGTGATAAGAGTATAAAGAACAGAATAATAGAAAATTAATTTTTTGTCATTAGTCTTCTGACTAGTTTGATGCGGCCCCCCACAAATTCCTCTCCTGTGCTAACCTCTTCATCTCAGAGTAGCACTTGCAACCAATGTCCTCAATTATTTGCTGGACGTATTCCAATCTCTGTCTTCCTCTACAGTTTTTGCCCTCCACAGCTCCCTCAAGTACCATGGAAGCCATTCCCTCATGTCTTAACAGATGTCCTATCATCCTGTTCCTTCTCCTATCAGTGTTTTCCATATATTCCTTTCCTCGCCGATTCTGCACAGAACCTTCTTATTCCTTGCCTTATCAGTCCACCCAATTTTCAACATTCGTCTGTTGCACCACATCTCAAATCCTTCGATTCTCTTCTGTTCCGGTTTTCCCAAAGTCCATGTTTCACTACCATACAATGCTGTATTCCAGATACATTCTCAGAAATGTCTTTCTCTAATTAAGGCCAATATTTGATGTTAGTAGACTTCCCTTGGCCAGGAATGCCCCTTTTGCCATTGCTGATAGACTTTTGATGTCGTCATTGCTCTGTCCATCATTGGTTATTTTACTGCCTAGGTAGCAGAATTCCTTCACTTCATCTACTTTGTGACCATCAATCCTGATGTTGAGTTTCTTGCTGTTCTCATTTCTACTACTTCTCATTAGCTTCGTCTTTCTTCGATTTACTGTCAATCCATATTCTGTACTCATTAGACTGTTCATTCCATTCAGCAGATCATGTAATTCTTCTTCACTTCCACTGAGGATAGCAGGGTCATCAGCAAACCATATCATTGATATCCTTTCACCTAGAATTTTAATGCCACTACTGAACCTTTCTTTTATTTCCATCATTGCTTCCTCAATGTACAGATTGAGCAGTAGGGGTAAAAAGCTACACCCTTGTCTTACACCCATTTTAATACGAGCACTTCGTTCTTGGTCACCACTCTTATTATTCCCTCTTGGCTGTTGCATGTATTGTATATGACCCATCTCTCCATATAGCTTACCCCTACTTTGCTCAGAATTTTGAACATCTTGCACCATTTTACATTGTCGAACGCTTTTTCCAGGTTGACAAATCCTATGAACATGTCTTGATTTTTCTTTGGTCTTGCTTCCACTATTAACCGCAACGTCAGAATTGTCTCTCTCATCCCTTTACCTTTCCTAAAACCAAATTGATCATCATCTAGTGCACCCTCAATATTCTTTTCCATTCTTCTGTATATCACTCTTGTAGGCAACATGGATGCATGAGTTGTTAAGCTGATTGTGCGATAATTCTCGCACTTGTCAGCTCTTGCAGTCTTTGGAATTGTGTGCATGATGCTTTTCCGAAAGTCAGATAGTTTGTCGTCAGACTCATACATTCTACACATCAACGTGAACAGTCGTTTTGTTGCCAGTTTTCCCAAGGATTTTAGAAATTCTGGTGGAATATTATCTATCCCTTTTGCCTTATTTGATCTTAAGTCCTCCAAAGCTCTTTTAAATTCTGATTCTGATACTGGACCCTCCCTACCTCTTCTAAAATTACTTCTGTTTCTTCTTCTGTCACATCAGACAAATCTTCTCCCTCATAGAGGCTTTCAAAGTATTCTTTCCACCTATCCACACTCTCCTCTGCATTTAGCAGTGGAATTCCCATTGAACTCTTAATGTTATCACCCTTGCTTTTAATGTCGCCAAAGGTTGTTTTGACTTTCCTGTACGCTGAGTCTGTCCTTCCGATAATCATTTCTTTTTCGATGTCTTCACATTTTTCCTGCAGCTATTTCGTCTTAGCTTCCCTGCACTTCCTATTTATTTCATTCCTCAGCGCCTTGTATTTCTCTATTCCTGAGTTTCCCGGAATATTTTTATACTTCCTCCTTTCATCGATCAATTGAAGTATTTCTTCTGTTACCCATGGTTTCTTCGCAGTTACCTTCTTTGTACCTATGTTTTCCTTCCCAACTTCTGATTTGGCCCTTTTTAGAGATATCCATTCCTCTTCAACTGTACTGCCTACTGAGCTATTCCTTATTGCTGTATCTATAGCCTTTAGAGAACTTCAACTGTATCTCATAATTTCTCAATACTTCCGTATCCCACTTCTTTGCGTATTGATTCTTCCTGACTAATGTCTTAAACTTCAGCCCACTCTTCATCTCTACTTTATTGTGATGTGAGTCTATGTCTGCTCCTGGGTACGCTTTACAATCTGGTATGTGGTTTCGGACACTCTGTCTGAACTGAATCTAACTGAAATCTTCCCATATCACCCGGCCTTTTCCAAATATAAACTTTAGCCTTCTCTTCATCACTAATATATTGTGATCTGAGCCTATGTCTGCTCCTGGGTACGCCTTACAATACAGTATCCAATTTTGGAATCTCTGTCTGACCACAACGTAATCTAACTGAAATCTTCCTGTATCACCCGGCCTTTTCCAAGTATATCTCCTCCTCTTATGATTCTTGAACAGAGTATTCGCTGTTACTAGCTGAAACTTGTTACAGAACTTAAATTAGTCTTTCTCCTCTCTCATTCTTTCTCCCAAGCCCATATTCTCCTGTAATCTTTTCTTCTACTCCCCCTAAAACTGCATTCCAATCTCCAATGACTATTAGATTTTCATACCCTTTACATACTGTATTACCCTTTCAGTATCCTCATACACTTTCTTCATCTCTTCATCTTCGGCTTGCGACGTTGGAATGTATACCTGAACTATCGTTGTCAATGTTGGTTTGCTGTTGATTCTGATAAGAACAACCCTATTGCTGAACTGTTCTCAGTAACACACTCTCTGCCCTGCCTTCCTATTCATAACAAAACATACTCCCGTTATACCATTTTCTGCTGCTGTTGATGGGAATTAGATTAGGAAATGAGACACTTAAAGTAGTAGAAGAGTTGGGAACAAAATAATTGATGATGGTCAAGTAGAGAGGATACAAAATGTAGACAGGCAATGGCAAGGAAAGCGTTTCTGAAGAAGAGAAATTTGTTAACATTGAGTATAGATTTACGTGTCAGGAAGTCATTTCTAAAAGCATTTGTATGGTGTGTAGCCATGCATGGAAGTGAAACGTGGACGATAAATAGTTTGGACAAGAAGAGAATAGAAGCTTTTGAAATGTGGCTACAGAAGAATGCTGAAGATTAGATGGGTAGATCACATAACTAATGAGGAGGTATTGAATAGAATTGGGGAGAAGAGGAGTTTGTGGCACAACTTGACAAGAGGAAGGGATCGGTTGGTAGGACATGTTCTTAGGCATCAAGGGTCACCAATTTAGTATTGGAGGGCAGTGTGGAGAGTAAAAATCGTAGAGGGAGATCAAGAGATGAATACGCTAAGCAGATTCAGAAGGATGTAGGTTGCAGTAGGTACTGGGAGATGAAGCAGCTTGCACAGGATAGAGTAGCATGGAGAGCTGCATCAAACCAGTCTCTGGATTGAAGACCACAACAACAACATTAATCTGGCCATAAGTCCTTGTCTTCTTTCCACTTCACGTCACTGACCCCTACTATATCTAGATTGAGCCTTTACATTTCCTTTTTTAAGATTTCTAGTTCCCCTACCACATTCAAGCTTCTGTCATTCCATGCCCCGATCTGTAGAACATTATCCTTCCGTTGATTATTCAAGCTTTTTCTCATGGTAACCTCCCCCTTGGCAGTCCCCTCTCAGAGATCCAAATGGGGGACTATTCCAGAATCTTTGCCAATGGAGAGATCATCATGACACTTTTTCAATTACAGGCCACATGTCCTGTTTTATTTTATGTGTCTGGAAACCATATCAGTTAGTTTTGTAACTTTACCATGAGAAAGTTAGTACTATTTATTACACTACATGTTTCTGTGCCTTTACTTTACTAACATTGTCAATGTCACTAAAATAATTCTATATAAAACTTTTCTTTAAATTACTAAATGACTAATTGGCTAGTAGTTGTTGGTTCACCGTAGAGCAAAGATAATTCTTATTTGTGAGCTTGTTCACCCAGCATCATTTTATTTAACCTCCTCCTTCCTCGTTGGTTAGTGTTTATGTCCATATCATTGTATTTTTTAGTGCGAAAAGCAACAGCATTGTGTATAATTTTAGTTTGTTCCATTACTAATAACTCATTTAGGATGTTTAATTTAGTGAGTGCTTTGTCAAAAGTCATTTTTGGAAACTGTAGATATTGAACTACATTTACTTCCTCCAGTGTTGTGTGCCAAACTTTAATGTCAGTCAAAGAGGTACAATTGTTGAAAGGAGCAAGCTTGGTGCAGATCTAGTACCAAAGTTTGCCTTTGAATCTTCCAAAGTGTTCACAATTGTTTTCATCTTTTCTTTTATGATGATCTGAACTGTAATGACCACTCCGGTATCAGACAACTGTTTCAAACTTTTGCTTGTGTTTTTCACCCCCTGCAAGTAATGCCCATCTACATGGAAAAGATGAGAAGAATGGATATACCTTCTCTGCAGTTCTAAAACAGGACACACTAGAGGGAACACTTGAGATTGCATGAACTCCACAAAGATTTAGAGTGTGATTGGCAGAGGGACTGAACAGAGCTTTTGGTTTGGATGGATGGGTGGATTTAAAATTTTTAGGTGCTAAACAGCTTGATCAACAACACCCTTCACAAGATCGTGGTGCTCGAGAATGGAGAGTACTGTTCTGAAAACGAAAAGAGAGGCCACATAACAATAGTGACAGATACAAGTTCCAGTAGATCTAGTCATACAAAGAAGTTTCATGTGCTGCAGTACCTTCATGACCTGCATAGTACACAAAGAAGTGGCTTAGTTGGCAGAGTCCAATGATAAAATGTGGGAAGATAACAGTAAAAGTGACATTGTCCCTTTGCTCCGATCCATCGGTGAAAAACCACCTTGTGCTCCAATAAAATGGCGTTGAAAATCCATCTTAAAACTGAAGGTAGGGTTGTGAGCTTGTTGTATTCTATCGTGTCCAAGTTAAAAATGGACCTGTCAGTCATCCAGGAAGGGACTTTGCCCCATCCCTGTTTAAGAACTGGTATGTGAGGTATGCCAAGTTCCTCAAGATATTTCTTCATGTGGACAGAAAAAGGCTTACCAACCTGCCGACCAGTAAACCTGTGTTATATGGGTTGTTCAGCTTTAACACTGACAGCAGGATGATCAGAGATGGACTGCAATTTTGTACACGTCACTCCATGAGCCAGTTCTTGCCAGATGGTGAGAGGTGGCTCACCAGCCTCTGCACAGTGGCTAGGTATGGGACTGGTTTGGTAGGCACCTTTTGCCAGCCTAACACATGTTTTACAGCGTCCAACATCTGTAAATAAGAAGGCCTAGCTGATCCATATACTATGATGGCTTAGTCAAACTGTGTGTGTACGATGGTTCTATAGAGTGCGAGAAAACTGAATCATTCTGCTCCCCAGTTCATACCACTAATACATTTTAAGATGTTTTGTGCCATTATACATCTGCATAATAGGTAATACAGGTGTGGCAGCCAACTTAACCTCTGATCAAAAGTGAGGCCCAACCACCTCAGTGAAGTCATAAAATCCAAGATGGTTCTCCTCAGCTGGAGTTCTGGTAGGGAAAACACTGTTGTGAACGATTAAAGACATACAGTTTTATCTTTGGAGAATTTAAAACTAGAGGCATCAGGCACAATACTCCAGCCTCTTAAGGGTCAGCTGTAGTTGATGTGTAGTAATTGGGAGACTGGAGGAAGAGTAGAATACTGCAAAATCGTCCACAAATAAGAATAATTGACTGGGTTCCTCATTGTGGAAGAGGTACTATTAATAACTGTAGAAAAAAGGGTGATGCTCAGAACACCATTCCATTGAGGGAATGGATTGGAGTATGTAGCATCGACTCGATACCAGAAACATCATTCACTGAGGAAAGACTGCAGCAAGATGGGAAGATACCCATGAAATCCCCATTTATGTAGTTTATGGAAGATAATGTGTCTCCAGGTGGTATCATAGACTTTCTCCAAATCGAAAAAGTTACTATTAAACTGTTGTTTACGTAGGAATGAATCTTTGTATCACTTCCTCTAATTGGAGGAGATTGTCAGACACGGACCGGTATTTCCAGTATCCAGATTGGAAATAGCCGAGCAATCCCTTGGTTTCGAGAGTCCACACTAGGTGTCAGTTTATCATCTGTGCAAAGGTCTTTCCTATAGAGCTAGTAAGCACAACACTCCTGCAGCTATTTAGAGAAAACCTGTCTTTCCATGGCTTTAAAAGTGGTATAAGGTTTGTGTCCCACCAGGGATCCAGATAATAGCCTTCAGCCCATATTTGCTTGAAAAGGCTTAGGTATCATAACATGTCATGTTGAATACTGTCAGGTCCTGGAACAGTGTCACACGCGTCAGTTAGTGCCGACTGTAGTTCCAGCATGGAGAAAGGACAGTTATATGGCTCCAAGATGTCAGATAAAAAATGTAGTCACAATTTCTCCATGTGTTCCCTATTGTGATGGAATCAAAAGTGATGTAATAGGTGGAGGGCAAATCACAAAAATGTTTTGTCAACGTCTGTGCTATTTCCGGAGGTGCTGTTTGCTATTTCTGTAATAATTATGGCAGATAGTGGGTATGGACCTTTATTCCCAGAAATCTTCTGCATTAATGGAGAGAAGTCTTCCGAAGTAAGAGTGATTTCAGGTGTGCCACAGGGGAGTGTCATAGGACAGTTGCTATTCACAATATACATAAATGACCTTGTGGATAACATCGGAGGTTCACCGAGGCTTTTTGCAGATGATGCTGTGGTATATCGAGTGGTTATAACAATGGAAAATTGTACTGAAATGCTTGAGGATCTGCAACAAATTGACATGTGGTGCAGGGAATGGCAATTGAATCTCAACGTAGACAAGTGTAATGTGCTGCAAATACACAGAAAGAAAGATCCTTTATCATTTAGCTACAATATAGCAGGTCAGCAGCTGGAAGCAGTTATTCCATAAATTATCTGGGAGTAGGCATTAGGAGTGATTTAAAATGGAATGATTATATAAAGATGATCGTCAGTAAAGCAGATGCCAGACTGAGATTCATCAGAAGAATCCTAAGGAAATGCAATCCAAAAACAAAGGAAGTAGGTTACAGTACACTTGTTCGCCCACTGCTTGAATATTGCTCACCAGTGTGGGATCCGTACCAGACATGGTTGATAGAAGAGATAGAGAAGATCCAACGGAGAGCAGTGCGCTTCGTTACAGGATCATTTAGTAATCGTGTAATTTGAAGTTTCGAGAACATGCCTTCACCGACGACTCAAGCAGTATATTGCTCCCTCCTACATATATCTCGCGATGAGACCATGAGGATAAAATCAGAGAGATTAGAGCCCGCACAGAGGCATACCGACAATCTTTCTTTCCACGAGCAATACGAGACTGGAATAGAAGGGAGAACCGATAGAGGTACTCAAAGTACCCTCCGCCACACACCATAATGTAGCTTGCAGAGTATGGATGTAGATGTAGATGTAATTACCATGCTTTCATTGCTGGTACAGAACAGTTAATGCATATTAAAAATTCTCCCCACATGCACTGCTTTCTCTTCTTGATGATTCACCTAGCTTTATCCCTTGCCTGCCGAAAGGCTGGGAAACAAACGCCACATGTTCTTTTCCTAAACCAATGTAACACAGCACCATGTTCCTAACTGCTAACTGACATTCCTTGTTCCGCCAAGGGACGCTTTTTCTTTTAGTGTGGCTAGAAGATGTAGGAACGGAGGAATCAGCAGCATGATGCATCACATTTGTGATTTGGTCCACCCACTCCTGCGTGTCATAACAGTATTGGCAGACAAACCGTTGGCTGTATAGCAGCCAGTTCACACTGCCAAACAGCCGCTTAGGTGGCCTCCATTCAGGTCTTGTATTTACAGCTGGATGAATCTAGATGGGCAAGTCATCGTTGGAGTGTAAATCATTAGCCACTTCCCATGTAGTGGTATCTCTGAGGGCAGGAGAGCATAGGTAGAGACCTTTAGCAGAGAATGACCCAGTAACTGTGCATAACTGTGTTGTATCCCAAGTATTAAGTATGCAGATATCGACTGACATTTGGAGCCTCTGTCACCTGACTCCCAGGGCAGATAGTAGAAGAGCCCCAGAGCATGTGATGTGGATTGATGTCATCAAGTAATAAGAATGGGGGCGAAGTTATTATAACATGAGATAAGTAAGTAGTGTACCATCAAGCAGTTGCTGTGGTGGGGTTCCACAGATCATGCTATAAGGTGAGATGGCACACATTGCCAATATAGCCACTTGTATCTCAATGGTGAGGATGATGAGCAAGGTAATGGAGTGTTTTACTGATGAACACAACCATACCACCATTTGCATGGTCACCACTTAAGTCATCCTTCATGTGGAGGTTAAAATCCTGATAGTATAGGATAATTTATGACCTTGAAGTACGTCTCCTGAAGGCTGTTCTTGTACAAACAGTTGTAATTCTTCCAAATGCGTCCAGTAACCATTTAAATTTCATTGAAGAATGGGACCCAGCTTAATCATTTTGTTTAACCCTCACCAAGTCTTGTGGCGTAGGAGCGGAGTTCAAAAGGTGGCGGGCTCAGTGGATCACCCAAACATATGTCTAGGTCCATCGAACAGTCTTCCCCATTAGAAGGTACTGAAGCACTACAGTCAGAGGGCTTGACATCATGCTTTTTAGGCTTTGCCTTCCCATCCAGTGGTTTCCCTTTCTGTGGGGAAAATGGTAAATAAGTAGAAGTAGTTGTCTTGTAACCAGATTTCTTTTTTGGAGTAGAAGTCACCTGCTTTTCCATAGAACTCAACACTGGTGGTTCTGGCAAACTAATAACTACAGCAGTGCCTTGATAGGTGCAGCTGCAAACACCTGATGAATACATCAGCACCTGCACTGTGAGTTTGCATCAAGGCATCAGACTTGGCTACTGGTTGCTTCACAATGGTAGACGCACTAGCATCTGTCCTGGCTGTTTGTGTTGAAGCATCAGACTTGATATAACTGGTTGCTTGACAATGGCAGAGAATGAGGGTACAAGTGTTGTAGTGACTCAAGAATTTCGATGAAAATTCTAGAGAGACTCGGCCTTCCACCATCTCGAACACCCAATATTTTAGAAGTAAGTAAGAGAGCGGAAACGTATCTACTGTGCCACTGGTTTCTGTGTGCAAGTTGGAAGTTTGTAATGAGAAGACAATAAGCGAGGCAGTCGAACAGCGCTGACAGGTGTTGGCCACAAGAACCACAGACACTGTGTGAGAGGATGAGAGGACACAGAATAATTAAATGCTATTCTTTGCTGTGTTAGTGAGTGTGATTGTTGAAAAAAAATAAAAATGAACATTTGAATATAGACTTTTAATAAATGATGACTAACTGACAACCTCAGCTGCCGACAGGTGTTGTTGATATACCTCGATGTGGACAGCTGAAAATGTGTGCTACATTGAGGTATATCAACAACACCTGTCGGCAGCTGAGGTTGTCAGTTAGTCATCATTTATTCCAGGGAAAAGATGCATGGTCATCAACAGTAACTGTTCTTTCGAGAACAAGTTACTGTCTTCGTATATATAGACTTTTAACTTACTTCATGTCTTAGCTCTGAACAAAGCAAGACGCTGGGACGTATATAAATTGTTTGGTTGTTAAAACTAGGCAATTGTGATTATATTTAATTGTATCTAATGAGTATTGGTGCAGTTGACTTGCAAGAGTTTGTATGCTTATATGAAACTTGTGGAAAGGAAAATACGCCTGAGCTGAACTGGAAGTATGAGAGTACTGAGTTATTTCAAGTGAGAGAGGTAGTAATTTTTTTGGTTCCTCTAACCAGCATTATTTCTTCGGAGAAGTTGTGGAGATCGACACAGCTGCATATACAGAGAAGAGGATCGGCTAAACGTTTCAAGTAAGTCAACTGTAGTAAGAGAAGTGTGAAGTTCACAATCCAGTTTTGCACTGCTTCTCTTGTCGCAGAAACTGTTAGAGTGTCGGAGGTTGCATAGCCTCAAAAACTATTTTTGCCTCCATGTCAGTAATCGCCTGATGACCAGAAATTCCTGGATCTTCTGTTCATGTACATCAAGAGCAGATTCCTGTGACCAGAGTAGATGTGTGCTGGAGCAATTAACACAAGAGGTTTGGGTGCACAGCGAGCCTAGGTTCATGAGTGTGTAAACATCGTCTTCCACAGGTCAGCTTTCCTTTGCACACTGGAACTGTCTCCCCAAATCTCTGGCACAGAAAGCAACACACAGGACTGGAGATATACAGACTTAAGACATAAGAAAACAGCCTGTACATAACGAGGTAATGTACAGGGTAACAATTATTGAACTATATAAAATAATATCATCATAAGGATGTTCAAACTGCACGGTTGGCCACGAGGCATGATGGGAATTAGTAACATATTACAAGTATTCACTACTATGTACTAAATAATTTTTTTGCCACTTTAAATGTTATGGTCCAAAGGTGCCATAAGGAGTCAGGCAGTTTGTTGGTCATATGCGCCGGCATTCCTTAAAAGTTCATGTGCAATGAAATGTGATTCACATATCTAAACATCTTACAGTTAATCTAGTGATAGGATGCAAACTGACAAAGGAAATCTGACTAAAGTCTGCACAAAGTGACATTGTATAACACTCCATTATAGTAGGCCTATTGGTTAATATTTTCATTTCTGTAGCATTACGTTACTAAAAAAAAGTAACCACATATTAATCAAGATAAATGTGCAGATACTTACAGCAGACTGTTTACTGGTGATCCAGGCTCTCCTGTGAATTGCTGAGAACCACTTCGGTCTTAAGGCTTTGTCAGACGGCAACATAAACATGCTATCTTTAGGACCATTCTCATAACTTCCCCTAGAATTGGGCATGCAACACATATGCAGCATTTTGAAAAGACGCTAACAAGAGAACCTCCCCATCGCACCCCCCTCAGGTTTAGTTATAAGTTGGCACAGTGGATAGGCCTTGAAAAACTGAACACAGATCAATCGAGAAAACAGGAAGAAGTGTGGAACTATGAAAAAAATAAGCAAAATATACAAACTGAGTAGTCCATGCACAAGATAGGCAAGATCAAGCATAGTGTGACCTCAGGAGTGCCGTGGTCCCGTGGTTAGTGTGAGCAGCTGCAGAATGAGAAGTCCTTGGTTCAAGTCTTGCCACGAGTGAAAATTTTAATTTTTTATTTTCAGACAATTATTACCTGTCCGTCCGTCTGTTCGACGCGATCAATTTTTTGGGAGTGATTATCACATCCGCAAGAAAACCTGAATCGGGCAAGGTAGAAGAATCTTTTTACCCATTCGCGAAGTGTACAAGTTAGGTGGGTCGACAACATATTCCTGTCATGTGACGCACATGCCATCACCAGTGTCGTATAGAATATATCAGACGTGTTTTCCTGTGGAGAAATTGGTTGACCTATGACCTATCGATCAAATGTTTTCAGTTCCCATTGGAGAGGCACATCCTTTCGTCTACTAATCGCACAGATTTGCGGTGCGGTCGCAAAACACAGACACTAAACTTATTACAGTTAACTCTGTCCATGATATTGCCTATATTGCCCATGGACTATTCAGTTTGTATGTTTTGCTTATTTTTTCATAGTTCCACACAACTTCTTCCTGTTTTCTTGATTGATCTGTGTTCAGTTTTTCAAGGCCTATCCACTGTGCCAACTTATAACTAAATCTGAGGGGGGTGCGATGGGGAGGTTCCCTTGTAAGTAAGTTAATACTCTGAAGCATTTATTTCAACCATGACATACAAGATTGTCATAACAATTGTTATAAACATAGTGACTGCAAATCCATGCTTTCAAACTGCCATGTTACAGCTGTCTTAGGGCTACAATAAGAAAAATCGTCTACTGAGAAATGCAATAAATGTGCCTATGGTCATGCTACCATGATCCTTCGCAAGTTAAGCAAAAGCTAATTCAAAGCAATGGTGCGTTTAAGATTTGTCACAAACACATAACTGGTTTTTTTTCTTTGCTTTTCTCTCCATAGGTCCTATCAGATTAGAGAAAGATGGAGGAGGAGGTTGGCTGTGCCCTTTCACGGAAACCATTCCAGCATTTACCTGAAGCAATTTAAGGAAATCACAGAAAACCTAAAAGATTTGGTCAGACTTCTTTGACCAAACTACACTCCTGGAAATGGAAAAAAGAACACATTGACACCGGTGTGTCAGACCCACCATACTTGCTCCGGACACTGCGAGAGGGCTGTACAAGCAATGATCACACGCACGGCACAGCGGACACACCAGGAACCGCGGTGTTGGCCGTCGAATGGCGCTAGCTGCGCAGCATTTGTGCACCGCCGCCGTCAGTGTCAGCCAGTTTGCCATGGCATACGGAGCTCCATCGCAGTCTTTAACACTGGTAGCATGCCGCGACAGCGTGGACGTGAACCATGTGTGCAGTTGACGGACTTTGAGCGAGGGCGTATAGTGGGCATGCGGGAGGCCGGGTGGACGTACCGCCGAATTGCTCAACACGTGGGGCGTGAGGTCTCCACAGTACATCGATGTTGTCGCCAGTGGTCGGCGGAAGGTGCACGTGCCCGTCGACCTGGGACCGGACCGCAGCGACGCACGGATGCACGCCAAGACCGTAGGATCCTACGCAGTGCCTTAGGGGACCGCACCGCCACTTCCCAGCAAATTAGGGACACTGTTGCTCCTGGGGTATCGGCGAGGACCATTCGCAACCGTCTCCATGAAGCTGGGCTACGGTCCCGCACACCGTTAGGCCGTCTTCTGCTCACGCCCCAACATCGTGCAGCCCGCCTCCAGTGGTGTCGAGACAGGCATGAATGGAGGGACGAATGGAGACGTGTCGTCTTCAGCGATGAGAGTCGCTTCTGCCTTAGTGCCAATGATGGTCGTATGCGTGTTTGGCGCCGTGCAGGTGAGCGCCACAATCAGGACTGCATACGACCGAGGCACACAGGGCCAACACCCGGCATCATGGTGTGGGGAGCGATCTCCTACACTGGCCGTACACCACTGGTGATCGTCGAGGGGACACTGAATAGTGCACGGTACATCCAAACCGTCATCGAACCCATCGTTCTACCATTCCTAGACCGGCAAGGGAACTTGCTGTTCCAACAGGACAATGCATGTCCGCATGTATCCCGTGCCACCCAACGTGCTCTAGAAGGTGTAAGTCAACTACCCTGGCCAGCAAGATCTCCGGATCTGTCCCCCATTGAGCATGTTTGGGACTGGATGAAGCGTCGTCTCACGCGGTCTGCACGTCCAGCACGAACGCTGGTCCAACTGAGGCGCCAGGTGGAAATGGCATGGCAAGCCGTTCCACAGGACTACATCCAGCATCTCTACGATCGTCTCCATGGGAGAATAGCAGCCTGCATTGCTGCGAAAGGTGGATATACACTGTACTAGTGCCGACATTGTGCATGCTCTGTTGCCTGTGTCTATGTGCCTGTGGTTCTGTCAGTGTGATCATGTGATGTATCTGACCCCAGGAATGTGTCAATAAAGTTTCCCCTTCCTGGGACAATGAATTCACGGTGTTCTTATTTCAATTTCCAGGAGTGTATTTCATTGGAGCTACATTATCATAAAATTTTTCCTTGTAGTTGCTTGGGAATGGTTGTCGTCTGTACAACAGGATTTAATTTAGTGTTGGTGGTGAGCACATTGCTTAAAAAGAAACAGAAATGGAAATATTTATGGGTGAAGCCATGGATAGTGAGGAGAGCTCGAAGTGTGCACCAGAATTAGCTCCTTGAGGTATGGTGCGGGGACGTAACTACAAAATCATTTGTTAATGAGCGAATAAACTCAAACACGATACCTATTCAAAAAATGTCATTTCCTAATTTCATTCATCATAATCAATGTTTCTGGAAGGCATGGACCTGTGTCATTCATGATTTAAATAACTCCATTTCTTAATACTTGACCCCTGACTTTGAGCTCATGTTCTAGTCACATCACATGACAAACATCGATGTGTTATACCTTGCCAGAATCAGGGAAATGTCTACTTTTATTTGGTGTAAGAATATTACATTTTAATTGAAAAGAGCCCCTATATGCGATAATATCTAAGAGAAAGCATGCTTCTTCGATCATGTTCTGGCGAGTGTCAAATTTCAGGAGTCACAGAAGTCAGATGACAATTAGGAGGAAAACTCCCTTTGCACAGTTTAAAGATACAATCATACTCAACTTCCAGACGAATTGTTGCTTTCCAATTGGTCGTTTTGTCCTAATGGTGATAAACATTAATAAGACAAAAACTGTAAATGCAAGCTCTGTTGTTTACTTTCGCGGCCGTTACGTTCTTATGCACATAAATCCATATAAAGCGCTAACATCACATCTTTAATTTATTTGCTTTTGCATTTCTATGGGCTGCGTGCTTGCATTTGCCATCTTGCCAGACATCTGAGCAGTATTTCCATTTCATTGTTGATTGTTGCAATGTTTACATTTCTGCTTCCTGTCAGATAGAAGACAATCGTTCTCCCATTCGTTGCTGAGTAGGTGTGTAAGACAGTGCTCATAATGTAACTAGTTGCCTTTTACTTGTGTGAAACCGTGAATCATTTATGGCGTTGTGAAAAGCCTACGGTGATTGTTGTGCGTACTTGCTTTGAGGCCGAAAAAGAATAGGGCGCGAGCATTTCCTTATTATACACAACTGGCCATTAAAATTGATACACTACGAAAATGACATGCTACAGATGCGAAATTTAACCAACAAGAAGAAGATGCTGTGATATGCAAATGATTAGCTTTTCAGGGCATTCACACAAGGCTGGCGCCGGTTGCGACACCTACAACATGCTGACACGAGGAAAGTTTCCATCCGATTTCTCATACACAAACAGCAGTTGACCGGCGTTGCCTGGTGAAACGTTGTTGTGATGCCTCATGTAAGGAGGAGAAATACGTATCATCACGTTTCCGACTTTGATAAAGGTCGGATTGTAGCCTATCGCGATTGTGGTTTATCTTATTGCGACATTGCTGCTCGCATTGGTCGAGATCCAATGACTGTTAGCAGAATATGGAATCGGTGAGCTCAGGATGGTAATACGGAACGCAGTGCTGGATCACGATGGCCTTGTATCACTAGCAGTCGAGATGACAGGCATCTTATCCACATGGCTGTAACAGATCGTGCAGCCACGTCGCGATCCCTGAGTCAACAGATGGGGACGTTTGCAAGACAACAACCATCTGCACGAACAGTTCGACGATGTTTGCAGCAGCATGGACTATCAGCTCAGAGACCACGGCTGCAGTTACCCTTGACGCTGCATTACAGACAGGAGCGCCTACGATGATGTACTCAACGACGAACCTGGGTGCACGAATGGCAAAACGTCATTTTTTCCGATGAATCCAGGTTCTGTTAACAGCATCATGATGGTCACATTCGTGTTTGGCGACATCGCGGTGAACGCACATTGGAAGCGTGTATTCGTCATCACCATACTGGTATATCACCCAGCGTGATGGTATGGGGTGCCATTGGTTACACGTCTCAGTCGCCTCTTCTTCGCATTGACGGCACTTTGGACAGTGGACGTTACATTTCAGATGTGTTACGACCCATGACTCTACCCTTCATTCGATCCCTACGAAACCCTACATTTCAGCAGGATAATGCACGACCGCATGCTGCAGGTCCTGTACGGGCCTTTCCTGACACGGAAAATGTTCGACTGCTCTCCTGGCCAGCACATTCTCCAGATCTCTCACCAATTGAAAACGTCTGGTCAATGGTGGCCGAGCTGCTGGCTTGTCAAAATATGCCAGTCATTACTCTTGATGAACTGTGGTATTGTGTTGAAGCTGCATGGGCAACTGTACCTGTACACGCCTCCAAGCTCTGTTTGACTCAATGCCCAGGTGTATCAAGGCCGTTATTACGGCCAGAGGTGGTTGTTCTGGGTACTTATTTCTCGGGATCTATGCACCCAAATTGCGTGAAAATGTAACCACCTGTCAGTTCTAGTATAATATATTTGTCCAATGAATACCTGTTTATCATCTGCATTTCTTCTTGGTGTATTTTAATAGCCAGTAGTGTAGCTAGTAAAGAGAACTTCTAAATGTCTCAGTATTAGTGAAAGCACAGTGAAGCGAATTTTGTGAGAATATTGAGAAACTTAATGTCTTGTATCACCAAAAAAGAGTTTTGGTAGGCGAAGAAGTTTGTATTGGATGAGTTTACACATGGAGTCATAAGCAGAAAAATCCATGACTTCTGTGTGGAACAGCAGTGGAAGACACGTTGGAAAAGTTGAAGACTGAAGTGGGAGATTTTCTTGATATGAGTGAAACAACTGTTTGGCATGCTATTCAGAAATTGGATTTCAGATATGAAAAGTTGACAAAAACTTGTGTTGATGGAAAATAACAACGTAACAGGCAAAAGAGACGAGTTCTTGCGGGAAATAAGACATTTCCACAACACTGGATGGACTATTTAATAAATTGATGAGGCTTGTGTGGTGCAAATGATTCCAGAAAGTTTGATTAGCAGGAACAAAAAATGCCATATGCATGATAAAATGTATAAGCTTATCACAGAGGAAGTGTTCAGCTGGAAAGGAGTAATTCAAACACAGTCTAGTTCAGGGAAAATGATTATAATGTGTCACATTGGGAATGAAGATGGGTTCCTGCAAAATACTGGCTTATATTTCACTGGGCAAAAAGGAGGTGCAGATTATCATTCTGAAATGAATGCCAAATGCTACAAAAAGTAATTTAGGAGCATTCTCGAAAAATTACCAAATAAATCTGAGATTGTTTTAGACCAGAATCCATATAACATGACGATAAATACAGTATCACGAAATCCATATGCGAAATGGAAACAGGATTCTTTTATTGAATGGATGGAAAACAATATTGTAGATCCTCCATGTAATGCCACATTATATGAGGAATTTACTACAGCTCGTCTATAGAAACATGCGCGACTGCACTCCAAGACACAGAAATACCGTTGGCAATGTGTATTGCAATCAGTGGAGAAGGAAATAAAACTTGTGTGGTTGCCTACAGTGCATTGCGAATTGAATGTCATTGAACTTATCCAGGCATCTGTAACTAGGTAACAAAGGAGAACAAGAATTTTAAAATAAATGGTAATTTACAGTTGTGTCGCCCAGCTCTGGAAGGTGGTCCCCAAAGTATCTGGAGGAATTCCGTGAGTCATGTATACTAACCTGAAAACAGTTAAGCACAAAGAGCCCACCGTCTTGACATAGCAATAGAACCGTCGCTCCAAATGGATGACTGCAATAACAGCAGCAGCAAGACCTAGGCCGGCAGCGAAAGCGATTAAGGCAGGTTTTTTTCAGTCATCATTCTCCACTGCACAATTTATTCTAGCCAATCGACTTCTCCATTTACTGTTGAAATGTGCTATACAAATGTTCATTTATTGTGAGGTGCTTGCCTATCAAGCATTTATTTGCAATTCCCGTATTATTTGCCTCTATTTGCATCAAAAACTGAATGTGACCATGCTGTACTGGAATGCGACTATGCAGTTGCTGTTTTTCACTGATGACTAGGCGCCTTTGGCGCATTACAACTGTGGTGGCGCACTGGTATGACAACTACGGTACACCATAGCCTCGCATATATTGGAGCTACTAACACAATTGCTTGACAAATTCTTAACTAACGAACTCGAGGAGTATTCATCAGTGATAGATATATGATGTAGCCAAACAGTTTCAAGCTTAACACCAGTGCCTTCTCTGTTGCAATAGCTACAACGCTAAGCTTAATCGCACCGTCTTGCATTTCACATTATAGCGATGAAACGAGCCATCAGAAAATAACGAAAATCTGCCTGCAAATAGAATAATGTTGCATCTTTAAACTGTGTAAAAGGAAATTTTTCTCCTAATCACGGACTGATTTTTATGCGTCATTAAAGTTGACACTCGCCGAATGAATCAAGAGAAAGCACAGTTTCTCTTAAATATTACCGCATATGTTGCCCTCATTTCAGGTAAGACACGATATTCACACACTGAATAAAATTAGACATTTCCAAGATTCCGGAAAGATATAACATATCTATGTTTGTAATGCAATGAGACCAGAATATGAGCTCAAAGTCAGGAGTCAGTTATTATGAAATGGTCAGAAGTTAAGTATGTTCATACTTGACATGATGTGTTTCGAAAAATTATTATCAAGAACAAATATTTCCATACGTAATTTATATGACGTTTATATGTGTATTCTGCCTTTCATGCCCTGCAACTGTCTTTTTATGGTTTACTGCAATGAGAAATTCAGACAGATTTATTTTGTCTGAAGCATTACAAAAATACCTATGTAAACATTTTTACTTTATTATGAGAAGAAATGCACAATGCTAAGCATGAAAAAACAGGTAACTCGTCGAATGTTTCCCTTTTTAAATGATGATTGCCATTTCTGCCGAAGATCGTCTCTGACCTAGGTTAAGAATTTTAACAACAACCAAAAACTATCCCGGCTTGCAATATACAACTCGAATCCTACAGTGAAAAATTTCATGTGTTATTCGACAAACATATGCCTAGAGAGGGGAGGTCGGAGAGGAGTGAGAGAGATGGAGGAGGGATCGAACACGGCTAATTGTTACAGCTATTTGTTACAACATTCTAGTCGCCTATTGTGACTTTTTTAATCAGAGAGTTGTGTCTTACGAAGAATTATGTATTTCACATACTTTGGAACGATCACTGTGATGACAGCCACGCACCAAATATGTTCGACGTCATTTTAAAGCTTCCCTTGCTGAACAGCAGAAATGATCATCGTGGATTCGCAAGGGATCATGGTAGCGCGACCATGGAGACATCTATCAGATTAGTCAGTAATCGAGTGTCCCCATTACTGTTAACGTTAGACGCTTATTGTTGGGAATCTATTAGAGATCCTAGTATTTAGCCGCAGATCTGTGACGTCACAGATCTCTCAAGCGTAACTGTGTAGGCTTTGTTTCTATGTGGTGTTGCATCTCCCTCCAGTGCTTCAAAAATAAAAGCTGACGTTAGCATTTATGCTCATAATTCCAACCCCAAAGAAAGCAAATGTTCACAGGTGTGAAAATTACCGAACTATCAGTTAAATAAATCATGGTTGCAAAATACTAACATGCATCCCTTACAGAACAATGGAAAAACTGGTAGAAGCAGGCCTTGGGGAAAATAACTTTGGATTCTGGAGTCATTTAGGAACGCGTGAGGCAGTACTGACCCTATGAGCCGGCCGGAGTGGCCGAGCGGTTCTAGGCGTTACAGTCTGGAACCGCGCGACAGCTACGGTCGAAGGTTCGAATCCTGCCTCGGGCATGGATGTGTGTGATGTCCTTAGGTTAGTTAGGTTTAAGTAGTTCTAAGTTCTAGGGGACTGATGACCACAGCAGTTTATGTCCCATAGTGCTCAGAGCCATTTTTTTGACCTTATGACTTCTCTTAGAAGATAGGCTAAGGCAAGGCAAACTTACATTTGTAGCATTTGTAGACTTAGAGAAAGCTTTTGACAATGTTGACTGGAATACTCTCTTTCAAATTCTGAAGATGGCAGGGTCAACTACAAGGAGCGAAAGGCTATTTACGATTTTTACAGAAACCATTTGGCAGTTGTAAGAGTCGAGGGACACAGAAGTGAAGCAGTGGTTGATAAGGGAGTGAGGCAGGGTTGTAGCCTATCTCTGATGATATTCAATCTGTATATTGAGCAAGCTGAAAAGGAAACAAAATAAAAATTTGGAGTAGTAATTAAAAAGTATGGAGAAGAAATAAAAACTTAAAGGTTTGCCAACGACATTGTAATTCTGTCAGACAGCAGAGGACCTGGACGAGCAGTGGAACAGAATGTGCAGTGTCTTGAAAGGAGGGTATAGGATGAACATCAACAAAAGCAAAACGAGGATAATGGAATGTAGTCGAATTAAATTAGGTGATGCTGAGGGAATTAGATTAGGAAATGAGACACTTAAAGTAGTAGATGAATTTTGCTATTTGGGAAGCAAAATAACTAATGATGACCAATGTATGGAGGATATAAAATATATACTGGTAAAGGGAAGGAAAGCGTTTCTGAAGAAGATATATTTGTTAACATTGAGTATAGATTTAAGTGTCAGTAAGTCGTTTCCGAAAGTATTTGTATGGGGTGTGGCCTTGTATGGAAGTGAAACATGGATGGTAAATAGTTTAGACAAGAAGAGAACAGAAGATTTCGAAATGTGGTGCTACAGAAGAATGCTGAAGATTAGATGGGTAGATCACGTAACTAATGAGGAGGTACTGAATAGAATTGGGGAGAAGAGAAATTTGTGGCACAACTTGACTAGAAGGAGGGATCGGTTGGTAGGACACGTTCTGGGGCATCAAGGGATCGTCAGTTTAATACTGGAGGAAAGTGTGGAGGGTAAAAATTGTAGAGGGAGACTCAGGCATGAATACACTACACAGATTCAGAAGGATGTAGAATTCAGTAGTTACTCGGAGATGAAGAAGCTTACATAGGATAGAGTAGCATGGAGGGCTGCATCAAACCAGCCTCAGGACTGAAGACCACAACAACAACAAGTTTTAGAAATACAGATATGCCAAATCGGATGGTTCTTATTGATACACCCTGTGTGTTTCTGGTTTCTGAATGCGTTCAGAACTTGAACTCCTAAATACACTTGGCTGTCAGGAAGAAACTTTGTCTTGTTGTTGGGCTCAATGTCAATCAATTTATTGGACATAGCACCACTCCTTGTAGCAAAGCAATATTTCCCTGTAACTCTTTGTCAAATTGTCATGTAAGCTAATGATAACAACTTTGCCACTCCAGAAATCTGTGAATTTTGCTAAAAATATGGGCCAAAATTAATTAGACAATTTTAAAAAGTTGTCACTGAGTGATCAGTGAATTTCTGCTGCCGCAAACAGCCTCCCCTCTAAGACTTTAGAATGAAAATAGAGATGGAGAGCATACCACTGTTCTGACGTTCTCACTACAAAGACCTGCAAAGATAGCCATCTTCTCTGTGTGATGCATACAACATTTTATAAATTCTGATATACAAACAAGTTTGAAATTAATGCATTAGTGTCTGTTCTTAGCACTAGGTTTGAAATGATTATGAATGTTCCTAGACAGGTCTTCAGAATGCCCAGAAAGACATTTAAAAGCTTCACTGGTACATATGTGAAGCCAGTTACATATGCATTTGTGAATATTTAATCCAAGACATTTTTCAGTTGACCAAGTAGCAACAGTGTATCTTGACCCCATTATAGAATTACAACCGTCAGATGCAAATCCTACAATACTGTTTTCAGAAATATTGTACTCATAAAATGAAAGTATTAAATTCGAATAAAGGTTTTTACTTGTTGCAACTTCACTAGCCTTTCATACTCACCTGGCTTAAAAATTTCACAAAGATTCCGAACTCTAATATCAGTTCTATTTGTGTCTTTATCAGGAATTTTTAACGTCCTTTGGCTGATCAGTAAGAGGACTGAATTTTGTATGTCTCAGTTTTTTGCAAGTTTCTTCTTATGGCTTTCTTCTATCGCGTCCTATACTATCTGGGAACATTTAGTGTGACACAGACTTACAGCGTCATCGACTTAAGAATCAGGAAAGCAACTATTAACTAAACCCTCCAGATGATCTACAAAATTGAAAGGAAGACCGTGTTCTCCCACGAATCCTGCCAATTTAATTTCTGCAATGTGAGCCAGATTATTTAAAGATATTTCTGCGGTAGATGATTTCACAAATCTACTCAGTATTGCCAGGTGTTTAGTTAGATGACACCCCCTTCACTTTTTGACATGATTTTTCATTTTCAAAAATTTTGTAATGCATCCCAATTCACATAAAAAAGATACATTACAGATTCTACATCCTGCACATCTGGAGTTCGATTCATCAGCGCATATCCAACTTTTAAATTCGGAATTAGTTTCCCAGAATTTTCTATATTTTTTATTTTCTCCCCTTATATTTAAACACGTCTGCTGTACCGCTCACTATCCTCACTTGAGTCAACAATTTAACTGTAATCCTTTTCACCTTACATATGAGCATTGCGGGCTGTGCAACGCAATCAATGCGGTGAATACCCCACAGGGATTCATCTCTGGAACAACCTAAAGCTGTCGGCACACGGGACTAGTCAGCTAACGTAGACGTGCACGCAAATGGGATATCCCACGTCACGAGACTCAATGTTTTTGGCACACGCACGAGCTGGTTGACGTGATTTTGTGCTCTCCATCGGTGGTTGTCCGATTTATTTGGCTCGCAAAGCATACAGTTTGTTCACAAAAATGGATGCGCATAGAATTCCTATCTTAGCTCTACTAAAAGGAACATTTCGTTTCTTGGCTGCACACTAGTCATGTTGTTCTCTCTGTGATATACATAAATGAAATTTTTATACCCGTGAACGTGTAATATGACAAAAATGAAAGATACATGTCCACTCAGGAAAGAGGGCTTATAAAAGTTCACCAAATCACACACACACACACACACACACACACACACACACACACACACACTTTTGACACAGAGCGTACTCATATTAACATAACCTCAAATATTACAGAAATTGTTTTACTAATTTCATATGAAACTCTCGCAACTGTTTGGAAAAGGCGAAGGTGAAAGAAAAGGTTCCATATTAGAAGACGCGAACACCTCTCTGCTCTATTGCTCGTTCTCTATTGCAATGCCTCAGTGAACTACGCTAAGCTTACATGCACCTGCACTTTCGACTTTTTTAATTTTATATTCCAAATTTTTATTGATTCTTAATTGTATAATAAGTCATAATAAGAACGACATGTTTTCATGAATCTTAAATGGGTCGTTGCTTTAAAACAGCTTACTCTCATTACACACGACCTGTAGGCCTAATGTGAATATAACTAAAAACGAAAATTCTTTATCTACCCAAATGACTTTTCCAGTCATTTTATTACGACTCGTACCGATAACGATTCATGTCGAGACATTTCAACGTGTTGGTGCTTAAAAGAAGCATGGGGTGTAGTATATAAAATAAAACCCATCAAACATAGGCTGCTGCTGAAATAAGCACAATACGGTGTCTTGCTCTCTGTTGGGAAAGTAGGGAGCGTTCTTGCTTTCTATTGGTTCTACTTTATATGGCATGCTACCGATATTTCGCAGAATTTATTTTGTTTCATGTGACGAAATGGCTTCTCAATGAGAAATAGCAGGAAGTGACGTCACAAAACACGTTGAGTAGCACGTCAACTCGGACCGGTGCCGACGTCATATGTGGAGTCACGGAACCGCAGTGTAATGAAATTAGGAAATCTCACAGCTGAACAGACTGGCATGCATACTGCTCAAAATCATATTTGTGAAATATATCGTCAAAAGTTAAACAAGCTATGAAAATTAATATAATGAAATATTAATAATAGTTAACTTTCATATTTATTTACTTCTTTATTTATTTATTCTTTGCCCATGGACTCCAACTGAAAATCCGGCTGAGAGTATTGGGTGTGTCATACAATAGGCTATTAACATCAAACTTGATTTCATTGCATACAAATAACAGAAATAGTCTATAAGCATACAAAGATATTACATGTTTCACATTATATATACACACAAATCCAAACAACATACAGAAATGATAATTTTTAAAGGTATATTTCAGTAATGGTATAACATAATTAAACACCATCTTAGTATTCACTCAAACTATATATACATTTCTCTGTGAGATATAGTTTCAAATATAAGCTGACAGGTCTAACTTGGTGGTATTTTTGCAATGCATCTCACTGCCCTTTTCTGAATTGTGAATATTCTTTTTAAGTAGCCAGCTTGTGCACTTCCCCATATATGAACTAAATAAGACAAGTGTGGGAAGACAAGTCCATAATACATTGATCTGAGGACTTTATCATCCACAGTCTTAGCTGTTTTATGCATGATGAAGATCTGTTTGTTTATCTTTTTACACAATGCATCTATGTGCTCCCCCCATGCCAAATATTTGTCTATTATAGTTCCTAGAAAATTTGTGCTGGTTACTTCTTTAATAGTCTTTCCATTTATATTATAATTTTTACTATGCTGGGTCTGAAATACT
Organism: Schistocerca piceifrons; assembly: GCF_021461385.2. Classification (NCBI taxonomy): domain Eukaryota; kingdom Metazoa; phylum Arthropoda; class Insecta; order Orthoptera; family Acrididae; genus Schistocerca; species Schistocerca piceifrons. The sequence continues at coordinate 688,844,322 of NC_060138.1, forward strand.
ACATTCATTGTTTTAGGCTGATTCATAAACAGGTTGTTTTGTGTTAGATATTTATTTGCATTTTTGATATTCAGGAGTACTTCCTTCTCAAGCTCCTCCTTTGCGTCAGCTGTGCAAATGATTGTTGTGTCATCAGCATACATTATAAGTCTCTGATTTATATAGTAAGAGAAGTCATTTACGTAGAGTATAAATAGTATTGGCCCAAGCACTGACCCTTGTGGCACACAATGTTTAACAGGTTGCGATTCTGATCTGTAGTTTGTTGTATTTCCCCCACTAGTATGTCTGATTTCCGTGCATTGTTTCCTATTTGTAATGTATGATTTAAGTATGTCATAGCATTTTCCTCTAATTCCATACTGATATAATTTCATCATTAATTTTGAGTGGTTCACACAATCAAATGCCTTAGATAGGTCCATAAAAATCCCACAAGTCTTTTGTTGCCTGTCAAGTAAATTAAGAATGTCCTTAATTATATCTGTCGATCCTGTTTTTGTTGACTTCCCTTCTCTGAAACCATGTTGTGATGAATGCAGTATACTGTACTTTGTTATAAAACTTACAATTCTATTTTCTTTATTATCATTTCATAGATTTTAGCAAATGTTGAGATCAATGATATTGGCTTGTAATTTCCTAATTCATCCCTGTTCTCTTTCTTAAATATTAGTTTCACTTTACTTACTTTCAGTGAATCTGGAAATATATCGTCTTCTATTGCAGCATTCAGCTTGTGTGTCAATGGTTTTAATATACATTCTCTGCATTCCTTTATGAGATGTGATGTGACACCATCCAGTCCAGATGAATGTTTAATTTTAAGTTGTTTTATTAGGTTTGACACTTCTGTATCTGTTGTAGGTATGAAAACCATACTATTATTTGTATGTGCAGCATTTAACAATTTACTTACGGCATTTGTTTTATTTTGTCTTATTAATTCGTCTGCTACAGTAATATAATATCTGTTAAATGTATTGGCTATTTCTAGAGGGTTTGCACTGCCTTTCCCACTCATCAGTGGGCAGATGTCCTCTGCCCGATTTATTACTTTTCCTCTCTCTTCATTAATGAAAGACCATAAACCTTTTGAGTAGTTCTTTCCCTTATCTATAGACATCCTGATGAATGATGGTTTAGTTTCTCTGATGAAACTACAGTACTCTTTCTTTTCTATTTTACACAGTGTGTTGTAGGCCTCAGTATTTTTTTGTTTGGAGAGGTCATAATACACTCTCAGAATATTTCTGGTATGGATTACTTCTCCAGTCACCCAGCTATTCTTTTTTTGTTGTTTTTTGACAAGCCTGTTACTAACAGGACATGTAAAATCATAATAATAATTGAATAAAGAAAAAAAACTGGTCCCATTTGGTGTTTGTATCTTTAGCTACATATATTGTTTCCCAGTTTTCTGCCTCTAACATGTTTTTAGCTGATTTATGTTATGTGGGCAGTTCTGTCTTCTCATCTCCCATATCTTCTGTACTGAATATTTATGTCTATCATGGTTGCAAAATGGTTTGCTAATGTGGAGTTTATTACCTGTGTGTCACAATAGCATGTAGGAATATTTGTTATTACATGATCAATTATAGTTTCACTATGCTTTGTTACTCTGTTTTGTTTATCTATTTTTATTGTTAGATTGAATACGCACAATAAGCCCAGTAGGGTCTTAGTATTGTCTGTATTTTTACTTGTGTCTATGTTCAGATCTCCTATAATGATCAAATAAGCATATTTTTTGAGAGGTGTTGGATTATACCTTCCAGCTGTTCAAAGAAGTTTTAATTACACCATTTGGTGATCGATACAAACCTAATACACAACATAAATTCCCAGCAATTTTAGTTTCCAGTGCTGTAGCTTCAAAGATCAATTCTGTAGCATATTTTGTTATACACTCCTGGAAATTGAAATAAGAACACCGTGAATTCATTGTCCCAGGAAGGGGAAACTTTATTGACACATTCCTGGGGACAGATACATCACATGATCACACTGACAGAACCACAGGCACATAGACACAGGCAACAGAGCATGCACAATGTCGGCACTAGTACAGTGTATATCCACCTTTCGCAGCAATGCAGGCTGCTATTCTCCCATGGAGACGATCGTAGAGATGCTGGATGTAGTCCTGTGGAACGGCTTGCCATGCCATTTCCACCTGGCGCCTCAGTTGGACCAGTGTTCGTGCTGGACGTGCAGACCGCGTGAGACGATGCTTCATCCAGTCCCAAACATGCTCAATGGGGGACAGATCCGGAGATCTTGCTGGCCAGGGTAGTTGACTTACACCTTCTAGAGCACGTTGGGTGGCACGGGATACACGCGGACGTGCATTGTCCTGTTGGAACAGCAAGTTCCCTTGCCGGTCTAGGAATGGTAGAACGATGGGTTCGATGACGGTTTGGATGTACCGTGCACTATTCAGTGTCCCCTCGACGATCACCAGTGGTGTACGGCCAGTGTAGGAGATCGCTCCCCACACCATGATGCCGGGTGTTGGCCCTGTGTGCCTCGGTCGTATGCAGTCCTGATTGTGGCGCTCACCTGCACGGCGCCAAACATGCATACGACCATCATTGGCACCAAGGCAGAAGCGACTCTCATCGCTGAAGACGACACGTCTCCATTCGTCCCTCCATTCACGCCTGTTGCGACACCACTGGAGGCGGGCTGCACGATGTTGGGGCGTGAGCGGAAGACGGCCTAACGGTGTGCGGGACCGTAGCCCAGCTTCATGGAGACGGTTGCGAATGGTCCTCGCCGATACCCCAGGAGCAACAGTGTCCCTAATTTGCTGGGAAGTGGCGGTGCGGTCCCCTACGGCACTGTGTAGGATCCTATGGTCTTGGCGTGCATCCGTGCGTCGCTGCGGTCCGGTCCCAGGTCGACGGGCACGTGCACCTTCCGCCGACCACTGGCGACAACATCGATGTACTGTGGAGACCTCACGCCCCACGTGTTGAGCAATTCGGCGGTACGTCCACCCGGCCTCCCGCATGCCCATATACGCCCTCGCTCAAAGTCCGTCAACTGCACATACGGTTCACGTCCACGCTGTCGCGGCATGCTACCAGTGTTAAAGACTGCGATGGAGCTCCGTATGCCACGGCAAACTGGCTGACACTGACGGCGGCGGTGCACAAATGCTGCGCAGCTAGCGCCATTCGACGGCCAACACTGCGGTTCCTGGTGTGTCCGCTGTGCCGTTTGTGTGATCATTGCTTGTACAGCCCTCTCGCAGTGTCCGGAGCAAGTATGGTGGGTCTGACACACCGGTGTCAATGTGTTCTTTTTTCCATATCCAGGAGTGTATTTAAGGCTTTAGTTGATTTATCGTTAGAAAAAATGGCAACCCCACCACCTTTATAGGAAGCTCTGCAAAAACTGGCTGCTTTCACATAATTCTTCAAGTTGTATATTTGTATGTGATTTTCTTTTAGCCCATGTTCTGTAACTACTAGAATTTTTGGCCTATATTCATGTATATGTATATTCAAGTTGTACATTCCTATGTGATTTATTTTTAGCCCATGTTCTGTAACTACTAGAATTTTTGGCCTATATTCATGTAATATTACCTCTAGTTCCTCTGTTTTATTGTTTATGTATTGAACATTTTGGTGAAGTATTCTAACAGTTGGCTTTAAATTTAATAGTTCCCCTTCCTGTAATATATTAAGCGTTTCACTTGCTCCCTTTGCTTCTGGTACTATGCAGTGAATTTTTTCAGTTTGTGTCGTTAAACCTGGGCCATATCTTTGTCCTATGTTTATATTCCTCTCGCTATTGTCACACTGGTATTTAAGATGGACAGTTTTACTTACATCTTTTTCCATGTCCTCTTTCTGCTTACTCGATACCATAAGAAATCCTCACTTAGTGTAGCAGGTCTCCTAGTTCTCAGTCATCTCTCTTGACTGGAAACTGCTTCTGCTGATGATCTCCCAGGCCTCACGACCTCATCTGTGTGGTTGCTGTTGCTGGTGGCTCCTGTGCTCTCCGACTTGGTGACTGCCCTTCTTTGTTAGCTGCTGCATAAGGTCGTACAACAGACGTATGATCCGAGGGGTGGATCGTATGTTCGCAAACCGTCTTAAATTGTCTTATATTTACGATCGTACCGTTGCCAACGCTGGATCCTACAATACCGTACCGAAGTAGCAGCGAGAACTCCATTATTGAACATGAGTGAAATGTATGAGCACACTGTTGTCACACAAACCATGTTAGCGACAGATGTCTGTTCTGTAGTAGTCCTTTCTCCATGATAACTCGTTGATGCAATGGCACTGTGACAACAACTTGCGTCTTTTTTTCCCTGGTAGAAGATACGGATACGAGCGGTAGGCGAACTCAACCTACCTCTTCAGATTAATACTTGAAACTTTTTTTTTTTCAGTCAGTTTTTAAGCGCCTACTACGCCCTTGGCGTAGGCATACAGCGCCCCCGCCCCATTCCATGCATTTTGGTACGACTGAACGTAATGCGTTATCTGTATACTTTTAGTATTTGTACTCCACAATTTAAGCTGCACATTCCATGTTATGCGTGTGCGGTTGTCTACTTGTCAGTTAAAGTCAAAATACTGTATTATAATACTCCTTGGCTACCAAAGAGAAGAGTTATCGTGTAGGGTGTTGGCCCCATTATTGGATGTTTTGCTGTCATAAAGACAAATATCTATGCACTACAGTGTGTAGCACATGCGTTAAAATATGTTCATCAAGATAAAATATGCAGGTAACACAAATATTTCAAATACTTTTTACGATTCTGTCTGTAACAAAGATTGCCGACAGTTACTTCGTCGCGCATTGATAGCCTGTTCAAGAAGTGACACCGCGAAATTCAAAATGTGGACTGCATCAGAATTTGTCACAATCGAAATTTATTCAGCACGTTTATCAACAAAGACCTTATTATTGATACTATTTAGCTTGACCACAACAATACCTCATATTTCAATAAAAAGTAGTCGAGTTTTTACTTCGGGATTTGCGACTAATAACTGTGCACTGTTATTTAATTGTTAACATGTAGCATATGATGTGGGGCTTGAAGCATTGCGTGAAGATCAGCTAGCTGAATGAATGTCGAAGATAACTAGTCGTATCTGCGAACTGTTTCTAGTGGTCTCGCTTGGGTATTTACTTTTTATGAAGTAATAGTGAGTTTGGAACATTAGCTTAAATTACTGCAAATGGGGAGCACAGCATTAACTGGACAAGTAATAGTATGCACTCTTGGCTGCAGACTGTTGTTGACAACGGATTGTAGGAGGTAAATATTCTCCCTTCAATTTCAAAAGACGTTTGTGAGTTCCACCCGAACAACAACATTATTATAGCAAATATATAGATTACTGAGATATATATTGATTACTGAGAACATTTAGCTGTGTGTACTGTTGACTATGTGACCAAAAACTGATCGAGGCACATCGCGTACACTCCTTTGTTCATCTAGTCTACATCTGCAAGCAGTATTATGGGATGGCAAAATAAAAAGAAATGAAATACTCTAAGCTATTCAAACATTATGAGTAATAATTTGAATTCATTATTTGAATAAAATGTTACCCAGTTTAGTTAACTTGATTGGCTCTTGTATCTTATAAATGTTTGTGAAACGATTATTTTTTACTTCCTTTTTCAGATGATAAGGAGCTACTTGCAAATCCAGATTGCAGAATAGGAAGCCTCCTTGATTATGTTAAAGCAACAATGGCTGAATCTGAGTTATTTGACACTGACTTACATAGTGAGTACTTCAGAGACTTAGTATTGACTAATATGTAATGTACATATTTTACCTACCTGATTTGAATTTATGCATTGTATCACATTATAGTTAGTGCAGTGATGTTGTGCAACATCAGCTACCTCAAAAGAAGAATATTTGGTAAGGAAAGTTGTGCTCTTAGTATGGATGCATGAACATACGGCACTCTCAAGCAATTTTCATATGTGCAATATACAGTTCCAATCTTATTTTCTTCAACCAGACTACAGCTACTAATTTTCCATTTCGTTACTTTTGACTTTTACTGTACTGTGTCCAGCTGAGTTTTCAGCTATGGTCTCCAATCCTCATCATCTTTTCCAATGGTGCCCAAAGAATGACATTAAAATTGCCTTTTTTTAAAAATAAAGAGGTGGCTAGTTTTGAGATCTGTGCTGCCACAAGAACTGAATTTTATAGGTGACTCAAAAAAACTTAATATATCCCAGAACATTGTAGAACTGTGAGATTTCTGTAATGAATGTAATGAATAAAAACTGTATTCCAGGTTCCAGGGGGCATGGGACATCTATGGTCTCTTCTAAAATTTTCAGCCTAATGTTAGGCAACATTAATGGCTGGATTGTTTCCTAGCCATAGATATTTGAAGGTACCAGTATGAGGCGCAATAGGACAATCTAATGGATGTGCCACATACTGTGCCTAACCACAATAGCAGAAAATGTAGCTGTCAATTTCTAACCTCCACCTCGATAGGTTTGCCTTTACTGGTATAACACCATAACACCTGTTCATAGTATGTAGTGTTTCCTGTTCCAACTGGATACATGTTGACTCAGTTTCTTGTTTGGCATACCATTTTGGAGGTTACATGTTCACACTGTTCATGAAACTTCTTGTGGAGTTTAATGTTACTGGAAACTTGCTCTATGCACACTGCATTACATGTTTTTTATGGAAGGTCCTTCTGAACATGTTCTTATAGACTATTGCTGAATCATGAATCCATGTGGCAGAGAAATGTGCTGCTCTGTTCAGTTTGTCCAGGAGTGTAGCCTTCATACTGCCTCTTGTTAAATGCCATGTTTCATTCAGGATGATATCCACGTTTTCCATGTGAGTAGATCAAGATTGGGCAGACATACTCTGCAGTGGAAAATTACAGGGCCTTACCTTGTGCTGAGGACAATAGCATTTGCTCATCACATACTTCAAGTAAGTTTCTTCAAAATGTCATCTCTCTTTGCTAGTTTCTTAGGAGTTTGCATACAGAGATTTTTGTAGCTTAAAAATCTGTCAAGGTATACTCTCAGATATTTAGGAATGTCTGTGTATTCTAGCTGCTGCTCTTCTTATGTGTTTTGAGTTTCTGTTTTGCCAGTCTAGATCGTAAGTGAAATGCACATACTTTGGAAGTGGGCATATACTTTGGAAGTGAGCATACGGTGCACAGTGCTGACTTTTGTCAGAAGCTGATAGTTCTATCACTGGGTGAAGTTATGAAGAACTTCACCCAGTGCTCAAAACCAACATTGACTATTAGAAACATAAATGTAGAGAGCACATTGACTATTAGTAACAAAAATGTAGGAAGCATCATGAGAACTAAGCAACACATGTTGTCAGAGAAGTGCAAACACTATTGGGATGTTCTGTGTGTTAAGGAAACAAACGCAGATGAGAACTCCATTAAATCAGTAGTACCTGGTATGGAATTGTACATCTAAATGTGGAAAATTCTGAAGTGAAGAATGTTCTGTGCTTCTCTGAGCACCACGTAACCACAGGAATAGATAAAATAGATATCAGAAGTTATAGATTAGCATCTTTTTCATGTAGAGAGAATATGAAGAAAAAGAGGCATTGAAACATAACAGATGTACACAAGCCAAAATATTGAAACAAGCAGTTTCTGTGTAGATCCAAATGCAGAGGCATGTGCTTGTGGTTATTACTGCAGAATATTTCTCTTGTAATTGTAAGAATCTACTGTTCGATTCTAGGAAATATTCAGCTATTTATGAGAAATATAGATGAATTATTGAGCTACTTGTAGGACAAAATGTAAAAGTTAGTAGTTTGTGGAGATTTCACTGTAGATTTCTTAAAAGAATTCGACAGGAATAATGAACTGTAAACATTATTTGACTGTTTCAGTCTGATTTCACTAGTGAATTTTCCCTCATGATCAGCAAAATACCAGCACTTCAGATTGATAATATTTTTATACGCAGTGCTCAGGCTGAAAAGATTAATGTGTACCAAATTGTTAACTGAGTACCTGATCATGATGCACAGTTAATGGAAATAAACAATGTAGCACCTCACAGGTCTTAGGCATGTTTATACAAAGCAGTGAGCCTTATTATAAATAAAAACAGGGTTCAATGTTTTAAGAGTAAGTTAAAAGAGATGATATTGGATGATGTGCTTATAGTAAGAGATCCTAATTTGAAATACAATATATTCCCGTAGTAACTTTGTGTCACTATTTGTAAGCATATGTCCTAAAAAGTTACCCAGGAACGCTATAAAGAAGGTAAGCTGTGCACAACTAAAGGGATTAACACCTCATTTAAGATGAAAAGGGAAATTTATGTAAAATCCAGAATAAGTTAAGATCCAATGTTGCTTGGAATTCGGAATAAAATACTTAAGAAAAGACCTTAAATGGTCCAGAAATAAGCATGCCCAGGTATAAATTTATAATGCAGATACCGTAATAAGATTAAATTTGTACAGAATACTGTGAAAGAGCAACCAGTCGAGTACAAGGTACCATAGTAATTACACTAAATGATAATGTTGTGACTCTTAATTCACAAATTGTGAGTACTTTTTGCAATCATTTTCTAAGTGTAGCATCAAAAATAGAATTAAATAGTTCGATCAAAGAGACAAGATAGTATGTTAAAAATGTCATTCCACAAAACTTCAAGCAACTAGAAGTAGCACCAACATCCTTCAATGAAATTAAAAATTCTAAAGCACAGCTCATAGTTGTTGATGAAATTTCAAGCTCGATTCTGAAAAGTTTTTCTGACTTAATAAATAATGTCCTTAATGATATAATTATGTAATACATCATTGACACAGATTTTTCCAGCCATATTAGAATATGCAATTTATTGTTAAACCTCTTTTTAATAATGGTGACAAGAAAGACTTAAATAATTTTTGGCCTATTTCCTTACTGACATCTTACTCCAATAAATGTGGAAAAATAACAGACTCGTACTTGAGGACAGTCTCAACATTTAAGCAGAAATAATTTACTCTGCACATTGTAGTTTGGATTTCAGGAGGTGTTTTTGAATGGGAGTGGTTTTTATACATTTGCTCATCAAATATTAAAGCCCTAAATTACACAATTACAAATTACAAATTGGAATGGCTGTCTAGTGTGTGCTGATAAATGTGTGAACAAAATAAGTTACTTTGATCGTTTAACGAGCTTAAGTTAAACATATTGTGATGTGTATATGTGGATTAGTAATTGTTCTCGGCGAGTAACTAAAAATACGGCTATCTGTTGAAAGAACAGGGACATATTGTGCTTTGAAACTAACTAGTGCAAAATGCCGCGACCAGTTTTTGAATACTATTTACGAAATAAGTGAGGAAGCGTGGAATAAACTGTGTTCCTGTAACAAAACAGCAAGAAAAGGCGTGTGTTGTGTAAAATGTAACAGCAAATTCCATTATTCGTGTGTAAATTCAACGAATAGAGTGAAAAGCTGGAAATGCAGTGATTGTTTTCGTACTGACGGTGACGATATGGACGAAATCAAAACAGACCCGTTAAAAACGTGTGTGTGCGCGAAAAGTTACAGAATGAACTCAGAATAGTAAGAAAGTAACTTAAGTATTCGAAAACAATTATATGTTTGCTAACAAACGAACTACAGAAGCGAGAATCAGGCAAGATAGAAATGTGCAAAAACTACAGATTTGATGCACCCAACATAAATCACGATTCACAACACAGTGTGCATACCACAACACAGAACGCAGTTCAAAAAGGAAATCAATCTATGGGTGCAGCAATGAAAATGCAAACCTTTGCTCCTGAGAGTCAGTCAGTGAATAGGAGATCCAAAATATTCGTTGCCTCAGATAGCCATGGCAGAGACTGTGCAAGAAACATTTTAAACTTAGCTTCAAATAAATATGATGTTGAAGGGGAGGTGATACCAGGTGCCCCCACTAGTGTAATACTAAAAAAATGCAATGACCTCCATAAGTTGACAAGTGAAGATTTTGCAGTTATATGGGCAGGGGCTAATGATGTTGCAAAGAATGAAACCAAGTTGGCAATTCGTTCACTACATAAAGCCTTGTCAGCATTACAAAATACAAATACAAAGGTGATTGTAGTTGGTGTACCACATAGACATGACCTGCCTGAATGGTCTTGTGTAAACCAAGAAATTCAATCTGCAAACAGAAAACTAAAAAAAATAGTGAAAGGCTTCCATAACACTTGTTTTATTGATACTCCTAGTAACAAGGAGCTTTATACAGCACATCGACAACAACTTAATGCAACTGGTAAAGAACTAATCGCCACAAGGATTTTTGAATCAGTGGAAACAAACAGGAAAGTGTACAAAACAGCAATATAACTTAAATGGAAGGATACTGAAGTCTCAGATAAAAAATCAGTGAGAATTGTTGCTGACACAACTCCAGCACAAATAACAACAGAATCCTTAAAAGTGAACTCTGTTTGTGTGGAGAGGACAATTACTCAAGCAATAAACTACCCAAGAGGACAGTGCAAAAGTTTGAAGAAGCAGCAAATGAGGTGGCAGGAAAGAAGGCACCATATAAGAAGAGAGACTTACTTGCAAAAAGAAGAACAGCAAATCAAACTCAAGGGATGAGAATACCAACATGTGGAGTACGGCAGTTAACCCGAAAAAAAAAACCGTGGGACCAGGATTTTTGGTGGGATCAGCAGTGGTTTCACAGGTGAAAGCAGTTAACAAAGTGAGTCATCAAGTGGATGAACAGGTATGTGACTATCATAACACATATGATCACAGTGCATCAAGATTAAAGACATTAATGGAACGTACAACTTCAAATATAAAGTCAAATTGCTCTCAGAGGAATACAGACAGAGACAAACTACTTACTTTTCTACAAGTTAACATACGTTGCATTAGAAATAAAATTTTAGGATTAGAACATTTATGTAACACTGAGCATGTAGATGTTATATGTGTATCTGAGCGCTGGTTAACACAAGAACAAGTAAATATGTTCATTCCCCAAGGGTATGTTGTGAGAGAAATGATATGTAGAAAACAGAGAAAGAATGGTGGGGCGGGAATTTTTGTCAAAGGAGGAATAATGTTTTCCAGAACTGATGTATCTACATACTCCTCAGAGCTAGATGGGGAGTTTAGTTGTGTAAAACTAATGAATGAAAATATAGTGGTAGTTAGTCTATATAGGTCGCCAGATGGTGATGTAAATTTGTTTATTGAAAAATGTGAATTAATAATTAAAAAAATATTGAAGAGTAAAACGAGAATTGCTATATGTGGTGATTCCAACATAGAAATGGTAAACACACAGAGACCAGTTGCTAGGACATTTTTGAATATGCCAAGATCATTAGACCTCTATTGTACAAATAACTGTGCCACACGTAAGAATGCCTGTATAGACAATATTATTGTGAATTTCCATAGGGAGGATTTTACAGTTAGACTTGCAGGAAGTGGACTTGCAGATCATGAGCCACTACTCCTTACACTCTGTAAGAGGCAGTCAGTTAAAACTGAAGAATCTAAAGTAGTAGTGGTACGAAGACAGAAGGAAGAGTACATAAATATGTTTTTTGATAGATTAGGAAGTGCAGATTGGGACTTTATATATAATTGTCAATCTGGAAGAAGGGAAGCTGAAATTAGCTTTGGTAACTTCTTCAAAAAGTACACAGATTTATGGTATTTTGCTCACCAGTAAAAAAAATTAGATATCCAAATGAAATGAAAAAGAAAAGTCTGAACTGGTTCACACAAGAGCTAGTAGAAATTAGAGGAAACTTGCATATGCTGTACCAGATGCATAAACAAGCCTCTGACCAAGGGGCAGAACAGAGTGTGAACATTCATAGGTCATATCTGAAATGCAAAAAATACTATAAAGCTAAAAATGCAAGCAGTGGAGAACTATATAGAAAGAGCTCCCAATAAATGCAAGGCAGCCTGGCAAATAATAAAACAAGAGAATACACCAAAACGCACAGAAACAGCTCTGCTTGATCCTGAAGAATTAAATGAGTACTTTTTAAACTCAGTTAAAGAAATAAGCAACAGTATCAAAGCAACAAATTCATCTGCAATGAACCTTGTTGGAACACCACTGCCTGTTAACCTAGCATTTCAATGGAGGGCTGTCACACCTGCTGATGTTATAAAAGCTGTATCCAAATTTTCAGCTTCTACAAGTATGGACTGTTATTGGTTATCAAATAACATAATTAAAAAGACAATACACTCAATTGCCAAACCATTAACTTATATTTTTAATAAATGTGTAGAATTTGGAGTTTTTCCAGGTGCACTCAAGGTATCAAAAGTTGTCCCAGTTTTTAAAAAAGGAGACAAACATCTCCCCCAAAGCTACAGACCAGTCTCCATTGTTCCAATATCCTATGTAACAATCAGTTTGGCTTTCGAAAGGGGAAGAACATAAAAGGGGCCATCTTGGAAATCATTGACCAAACCTTAACAGCTTTTGAAAACAATAACATGGTATCACTGGTATTATGTGACCTAAGCAAAGCTTTCAATTGCATTCCTGTTGACATACTACTGGGGAAACTAGAGTTTTATGGGGTGAGAGGGAGCACTTTATCTGTGATAAATTCTTATTTAAGTAACCGAAAACAATTCGTTTCAGTCAGAAATTTAAATTCTTCCATCATGGAAATCAGCACAGGTGTACCACAAGGGTCTATCCTTGGACCCTTCTTCTTCATGGTCGCTATTAATTATTTACCTAAAAATATAGCTCACCCTGTTGTGTGTTATGCTGATGATACAACACTACTTACCACACATCAGAACATTTCAGATCTGAATAACCTAACAAAAGAAACACTAGATAAGGCCCTGGACTGGTTTGCAGCCAATAAGCTCCTATGCAACCCTGACAAAACACAACAACTTCTAATGGGAACATCAAATGAAGTAGGCAATAAGTCGGTAAAAATTAGGTATTCACATTGACTCAGAACTATTGGGAGGAACATGTCAATCATGTATGTGAAAAAATATCTCGGTTGGCATACCTTCTCTTGAAACTAAGGGAGGTAGTGAGCTTGGAGTACCTCAGGGTGACATACTTTGGGCTATTCCAGTCACATATTTCATATGGTCTGATTATATGGGGGCACTGCCCTCACATCAAAAACGTATTGAAATTACAAAAAAAAGTCATACGTATAATATGTAAAAGAGGTCATAGGGAGCACTGTCGTCCTTTTTTTCCAGACTCAGAATACTTACAATTATAAGTCTATACATCTATGTGTCTGTACTCTATATTAAAAATAATATTTCAGAATTTATTGCCAGAAGGGAAATACACGAACACAACACCAGGGCTAACGGTAATTTAGACATACCGCACCACAGATTAGCGACAACAGGAAATTCTCACAAAGTTAACCCACTCAAAATGTTCAATAAACTGCCAGTTCATGCTCAGTCTATGGATACAAATTCTTTTAAAATTAAGTGGTACAGCTGGCTGTCATATCATCCATTCTATGACATTAAAGAATTCTTTGATATGCCTGAGGAGAATATAAGCATTTAAAAGTTGTCTGTAGTTAAACATATTATTTTGTGCTGTGGTTAATCATCTGTAATTACAAAGTTTATACTATAAACAATAAAATACCATATTATATTAGATTATAAGATAGCTTGTTGCGTTACGGTAACTTTTAAAAGCAATCCTTTGTAATCTGGTACACTGCCATGCTTCAAATGTATTCTATAATGTATTGACAGAAGTTTATTTTATTATTCTGTATGTACTAGTACATCTTGTATGACGAAGCCAATATCATTGTAAAATGATCTACGGTGAATAAAATTCTTGAACATAGCCATTTGGTACTTTTTGTGGTCTGTCAAGGCATTTGATGGCATAGATTATGTTACTCTCTTAGAAAAAATTTAAGTTTTGTGGAATTGACGGCTTTACAGCAACTGGCTTGAATCATACAGAACAAACAGACTGAAAAAACTTGTCCTAATAATTCAAACAATGTTGGAAGGAGAGAAAAGTTTAGCCATTGAGGGGAATTCATGAAGGGAGTCCAGCATGGGTCAATTTTGGGTTGACTCCTATTCTTTATGTATGTAAATGAAGTTTTACTTATCATTCATCAAGCAGAATTGGTACTTTTTGCAGATGATACTAGTGTTGTAATAAATCCACTAGAGTGAAAGCAACAAAAGTGATTCTCTGATACTGGACTTCCCATAAATTTTGGAAAAACACACTTACTCAGTTTTGTGCAAGTTTTGGAGTCATACCAGCAATCTATATAATATATCTATTTATTTGTTTGTTTGTTCATCCAGGGGACATCTTGCAATGGTATAGAATTTGTCGCCATAACAAAATGAAAATATATAGCTCACAAATATACGTGCTTACAGAATATAGAATTATGCTTTTATGAGGATAGGAGAAATCAGGAAGAGAGGTTGGCTGTGGCCTTGTCTGAAATGATTTAGGAAAACTGTGAAAAATCTAAATCAAAATGGCAGGCCAGAGCAAACCCCATCCTCCTGAATATGTGTCACTGTCTTGGCACTGCAGCACCTCATTTGGTTGGCATCTACTGTACAATGTCCTTTGATATACACGCTATTTTCTCTAGGTAACTTATAAAAAAGAGGTTATTCTTCATTGTTCCACATATCAAGGGCACCTGTTGGTAACTTCTGAACCATGAACATGTTGCTACACACTTGTATCAGCTCCAGTATGTTTTAAAAGTGGTTCAGGCCTGTAAACATCTAACTACCCCCCATGCCTGTTTTTTATGTCCTCCCTCGGTCCACATAAAAAACCAACTCAGAATCCCCCCATGATGGAGTGAGATGAACTCAGGAAAACGACGAGATGTTACTATTATGCACTATAGATCTTGGCACACAATTTCCTTGTAAATGCATTACATTGTGATCATATATTGTAAAGTGATGAGGTGTTGTAGTTATCCCCCTGCTATTATTAGCCGCTATTCTGAGTCCTCCAAGTAATCTTTGATTGTGTAGTATGCATTACTTAATGAAGAATGATTTAGTTGTCTTTTTAAAGAGATGTGATTTGGTAATCTTTTACTACATCATCATGGGCAGTTTGTTATACAATTTTAGTCCTTGATAGGAAATTATGTTCTGAGCTTTTTGTTTGTTTTTCCTAGGTAAAAGTAAGTGCAAACTGTTCCTGTTCCATGATCATGGAGAGAATTGTTACTGAAATACTGAATAACTTCTAGTTCTACTTCTACTTATTATTTTTTGGTCCTTTCCTGCGAATTAAAAACTGTGTTGATGGTTCATGCCGTTGATCCCCAACAAAGAATCACATATCTTAAAATAAAGTATATGTAAGAATAATATGTTGTTACGAGACATTGGCTGCTACCAACTACAAATAGAACCGTAAGAGCAAAACATCCAAATGAAATTCTTTTTGCCAGCACCTTTGTGTATACGTTATATGTTAATTGACAGTCAGTATCACCCATAAAAGCTCTGTTACGTAATCTATAGATCTGTTATTTATGCTTAGTATAACTGAATTGTTTTCCCTCTTTGTGTTGAAGTGCATCTTGTTTGTTTTCTTTACACACAGTGTTAATTTATTACATACTCCCCAATCGAAACATCATTCAAGATCAGTCACGGTGCTGATGCTGTCATTAGAAAAGCTAACTTTTTCTCCATGTCTTACTATGTTTGGAAAATCCACGATGGAATACTGACAGTATTATGAAATAAATAAATAAATAAATAAACAAAATAAAATAAAAAAAGGTTGCTACACACCATATATAGGAGATGTTGAGTCACAGATAGGCTCACCAAAAGGACTGCTAAACACGAGCTTTTGACTGAAAGGCTGTCATCTAGAGTAGTCATGACACACAAACGCAACTCACACAGAAATGACCACTGTCTCCGGCCAGAGAGGCCAGACTGGATGGGAGAAGCACCTTCATGTCTAACCTCTGGACTGCACCTGGCTGCTCCACCCTGTCCACAGCATGTCTCTGCATGCTCCCACAAGCAGCACTTTGCCATCCCCCATTCCTATCCTGCTATTCCTCCCCCTCCTTGCCCCAGTCTCCTTCTTATCCACACCACCCACATTGCTTTTCCCACCATTCAGAGTTGCTCGCAGTCTGGCGTCTGTGACCAGAGACAGAGTCATATGTGTGTTTGAGTTGTGCTTGTGTGTGTGTGTGTGTGTGTGTGTGTGTGTTGTCTACCATGGAAGAAGATCTTTTGGTGAAAAGCTCACATGTTTAGAAATCTTTATGGTGTGCCTGTCTGTGACTCAACATCTCATCTATGTGGTGAGTGGCAATGTTTCCTATTTGTAATAATGTCTGGAAAGATATTGATACATATTAAGAACGGAAATGGATTCAGTAGACCACCCCGAGGAAAATCTATATTTATATTTTTGTTTGTGAAATTGTTTTTCTAAAAATTTATCATCAGCAGATGTGTGAACTATCTAAACCTCTTACACTCCATTTTCCAGATTGGACTGGAACTGATTATCTGCTGTTCCTCTTACTTCTAGTACTTCTGTCTTGTTTAGTAGTATTTTGTTTAGTAATATTTTAGTTAGCAGTGTCAAATGCTTTGGTAAGCCAAAGAATATACTTGTGACAGTGATATGCTAGTACAAGAGCTTCAAGTACTCTATAATGACCAATGTTATACTTCTCCCACCTCAGAAACCAAATTGGGCATCAATATAAGACTTGTATTTATTCATGTTACTTGTTAACTCTATCTTCAATGATTGATTCAGTTATATTTGAGGTTTTAGAAAGTAGTGAAACTCACATTTAGTTTTCAGTAGTCTCCACATTTCCTTTATTTAGTAAGGACACAGCTTGTGTGCTTTAGGTACATACTGTGTAAAAAGAACTGTGTAGAAAGTAAAAAAAGAAATACAAACAAAAGAAATCATGGCTAGTTGAGAAAGAACAAAGGAACCTCAGCAAGAGATTAAATTACCTGACTATGGTGCTACCAAAGTTATGATGCACACAAAATATAAACAAAAAATGTGTATAAAATACTAGCACTAAAAATTTCTATTCAAATTTCTGACTCCACATTAGTGTTACAAAATCCACACTTTCTTAAAACAAAAATAAATTATGTTAGGCCTACTGAAAACTGATCTAGAAACAATTACTTCTCAGTGGAAAGTCAACTCATACAAAGGTTAATGCATGAAAAAAATTATGCAAGTTTTTGGAAAATTTAAGTAAATAGTTGTCAGTGCAGATAAGCACACAGATAATACTCACTTCCTGACAGAAGTTCCTGAGGAAACACTGAACTAAGCACTGTGTACAATATAAACAACTGCTGCTGCTGCTGCTGGTTGCTGCCCCCCCCTCCCCCTCTGTGGTGGCTGGAGCTCTACATGACCTTCATGGCAGTCTGAGTAGGATTCTGTCAATGTATCTAAACGTCTTGATGATATTCATTTTAAATTTCCTACTCTCCCATGTTAACTTTTCATATAAAATATGCTAGATTAACACCATTATTCATCTAGTCTCATGGCAGTCAGACAGGCACAAGACAAATACCTTTTTTATAAGTCTGCAACACTTCCAGACAAACATGAATTTCATCAGTGTATCTCAGTTTCCTGATGTTTTTATGAAACTATGTTTAGTTTCTTCTGCTTTTAAATTCCTTTTAAATTAGGGGTTCATGCTTATCACATCTATAGTAATTTTATAAAGCTACGTCACATGGCTCCTGGGTTGTTCTAAATAGTGCACTTGTACCGTAAAACATTGTATGTGATCTACAATGTCAAGCAAAACAATCTCTCAGTGTTTCATGGCACCAATTGGTCAGTATAAACATTCAACGTAACAATATACCTAGGGTGGAAACACCTCCTTCATTGACTCATAAGGATACTTCTATAAATAATACATAGAGAGTGTTTATAAATGATACAAGCACTATGTGGAAGTAACGCTACAACAGGCAGGTTGTAAGCACCTCATGATGCTCCAGCCTATTGCTTTGTCAGTATGACCATTACAGTCATAGTTGTTTGTATAGTATATGAGTTGGGAGCAACTTTGGAAAGAAATTAGAGAAAAATGTTGAACTATTTAGGACTTCAGGCTGCTGACTCAGTAGTATTTTATGATAGTGATAGTGGCATGCACAGAATAAAACTAAAACCTTACCAAATAATGGTAGTGCATTGACTAACCAATTCAGATACTATTTGTCGACATCAGTACTGCAACTGGCTATTGCGTTGTGTGCATGGTGGAGAAGTTGATCTCAAAATTCTCTTTTTCCTGATGAAGAATGGCTGCATTTGTCTAAATCTATATGAGTACTCTACAATTCACATTGAAGTGCAGAGGTGTCATCAAACCACTTTCACACTTTTTCTCTACCATCCTACTCTCAAAAAGCATGAGGGGAAAAAATGAGCAGTAAACTCTTTGTGAGTGCATTCTGATTTCTCTTATTTTAGTACAGTGGTACTAAATAAGGTTGCCATCATATTCAGAGGGGTATGCTGGAGATGGAAATTTCATCATAATATCTCACCACAATGAAAAATGCCTTTGTTTTAATGATTCATACTCTAACTTGTATCATTTGTATGCCATTCTCTCCTCTGTTCCGTGACAGTACACGTGTTGTAAGTGTTCTGGCAACGAAACAGAGCCTTTGGTTTGCCTTCCCCACAAGCTATTTTCCAGTTTAGGTTGTTCACACTTTTTAACCTGGGTATTTAGTTGGATTGACAGCCTTTGGATTTGTGTGATTTATCATGTAACTGAAATCTAATGGATTCCTTTCAGTACACCTGTGAATGACTACACGCTTTTCATTATTTAGGTTCTATTGCCACTGTGGACCATACATATATCTCATCTAAATCATTTTGTAATTGGTTGGGATCTTCTGGCAACTTCACTAGACTTTAAATGGCAACATCATCTGTGAACAATCTAAGATGACTGCTAAGATTATCTCCTAAATCATTTATATAGATTAAGAATGGCAGAGGGTCTATAACACTTCCTTGGAGAACACGAAATATCACTTCTATTGTACTCCATGACTTTCTATAATTACTATGAACTGTGACCCATATGCACACATTTGATTAGAAGTCAAACCACCAATTCTGAGGATTTTGCATCCTTTTAAATTTGGCATGCATTTTTCATTGCTTCTGCAATGATGTTATGCCATGTTTTATACAGCATGGGGGATCAGTTCTGTCTCTTATTAATTTATTTGGTATAAATCTCTCAACTGCTATTGGTACTACTTTTTTTTTTTCAATTTAAGACACATCTGGCCTATGCCTACAGAATTAGTTCAGAAGGAATGGAGATTGTCCCTTAGGAAGACATTATGTGAGTTTTTATCTGCTTCTTTAAAATAGATGTAGTTTTCATTTATTTGGTGAGTTTTGATGCTACGGTATTCAGTCTTGCTATAATGACCTTGTGGTCACTAGTCCTTGTATCCATCCTGATGCTCCCTATCTGCTCCAGATTATTTGCTACTAAGAGGTCAAATATGTTTTCACATCCATTTACACTTAAGAGTGGGCTTCAGAACTAATTGGTCAAATAATTTTTGGGAAGTATTTAGTACAATTTTGGATGATGCTTTATGTCAATCACTGGCTTTGAACATGTTCTTTCATCGAAGACACCATCATCTATAATTGTGTGAGTGGGGAATACATATGAGCTGGTACTCAAGTTTCTTAGAACCTTTCGGTAACTATATCATCTGAGTCATAGATTCAGTAAAAGGGGCCAATTATTAAATTATTCTGGCTGTCAGGCACAACCTCTAACCATACTAACTCACAGGAAATCTCTACTTCATGTTCGATACAAGATAAACTACTTCTAATAGCAACAAACACGCCACCTTATACTGTATTTAACATATCCTTACTGAGTATCATTAGGTCCTTTGTAAAAGTTTT
The DNA here is from genome assembly GCF_021461385.2 of Schistocerca piceifrons. Lineage (NCBI taxonomy): Eukaryota > Metazoa > Arthropoda > Insecta > Orthoptera > Acrididae > Schistocerca > Schistocerca piceifrons. The sequence goes on from NC_060138.1 coordinate 688,864,378, forward strand.
GGCTAACTTTTAGTGCCTGTAATGATTTGAGCTTCAGTGTTTTGTATTAACTTTGTAAACATATTGGGAACAGCAGCAATTGCAGTGGTAATAAAATATCATATAGAACTGTCCTGACCGCATAAAAACACCTCTATTTGTAAGTGGTAACTTTTTTTTTTTGTATAGTGACCTGTAATATAACTGATGCAGATTTTCAGACCTCCAGCACCAGTTGTTCTGAGAGTTCACAAACCCTGGTTCTTCATTTGCTCAATTGTGTGGTGGGATATCGGGTTCTGTTTAATAGGTCAAGAGTCCATTACATGTAGGGGGTTACTATATGGGTTGCAGGGGCTGTGTGGAGTGGATTGGGTAGTTTTTTTATAGTAGGTGGTCTCAGGAAAGAGCAAAAGAGCTTCAGTTTTAAAGAGTGTAGATCCAACACAGGATGAGAATCATAGGTATATAAACTCTCATAACTGTGTGGAGAAAGAATGAGAGATCCAAGGATTAACAGGAAGTAATAAAACATTGCATAGAAAGTAATAAAATATTATATAGGAGAGTTCTGATTGCATAAAAATGCTTCTTTTCGTAGGTGATAGTTTTGACCCAGCATGGATCATCTTTGGACCATACTATGTAATTTAGAGCACGACAGAACAGAGGGAAATATGTAATATAACAAATACTAAGTTTAACAAAAACTATACAATGTTATATCCAATAATGACATGTGGAGACAATGTCATAAAGCAGAAATGGGGTTACCACCCACTGATGTCGACTGCTGAGTATCTGGTGATGTCATGGAGTTAAATAGCAGAAGCTTCACTCCTTGCCTGTCATCCTATGTCATCTGTAGCCAGTGGGATACAACGCATGTTATACATGTCATACATGCATGAATATCAACCTTAATACTATGCTGGATATTATTGTAAGTCATATCTAAGTAACAGATTATTTGCCATTCAGTTAAAGTTTTATATAATATCAAAAAGTATAAGTGACCAGCCAATGGCATCGAGTTACTAGACTGACCTCTACGGGACTTTGTGTACACCAAAGATGAGCTGTAGGATGCCACTGGTTACTTAGCGGCATGAAAGCCTTATCGTAGCGATCAAGATGTTATGCCAATGCCATACTGCATTTGGTTCACTGGCACATGATCTTCATATTTGCATTGGTTGTAAGCCGTCCTTCAATGCCAACTGCCATTTTATGCAGTGGCACGTACTGCAGACAACCCCACGCAATCATTGTCCAGTTTCACCAGCCATACAGTCACTCCATTTAATGAATGCCTTTGGCTCATCAGTTACATTTTTTCATGTTATATTACGTGAAATTTTAACTGTATAACATATAAATTGTTGCTTTATATTAAGCTACTTCCTATACATAGGTTTATATTCATGCTGTGTGTCATGCCCACTTATATTGTGTCCCACTGGCTGAAAATGATGTAGGGCGAAAGGGCAAGGGGTGGGGCTTCTGCTATTCAACTCGATGGTAGCACCACATAATCAGCAGTTGACATCAGTGGGTGGTATCGACTTCTGTTTTGTGCCAGTGTCTCCACATGTCATCAGTGGATATAACATTGTATAGCTTTTGTTTAATTTAGTGTCCATGATGTTACATATCTCCCTCTGTTCTGTTGTGTTCTAAATTGCAGAGTTTGTTACATAGATGCTCCACGCTGGTCAAAACTGGTCACCACCTATAAACAGAAGCATTTTTATGTGACCATGACTCTGCTATATAATGTTTTATTACTTTCTATATAATATTGTATTACGTTCTATATAATATTTTGTTACTGTCTCTTGGAGCTCTGATTCTTTCTCCACACAGTTATGACAGTTTACATATCTATGATTCCTAGGATTCCTAGGAGCAAGACAAGGATCAGGGTTTGTGAACTCTCAGAAAAACTGGTGCTGGGGATCTGAAAATGTGCATCAGGCATTAGCTGTGTACTTAATGCAACATGAATTACTGGACCAATCTATTTCCACCGAATCATTATTTCTGACAGGTATGTGGATAATATATTGCAACCATTTTTTCAGAGAACTAAGGGTTAACAAGAGACTCGCAGTTCTTGTATGCAGAACAATGTAAGAGCACATGCCACCAATGCATGTATTATAGTATTATGACATGATTTTGATTATAGGAACTGAGCTGTACATCGGTGTGATTCATGTTGAGTCTGTTAGAGCTGGCCAGGTAGTTACGATCTTAAATGTCAGTGAGGTTTTGGAGTACAGTATAATTTTTGAGTTACATACTACACTGAAATAATATATATAGGAATCAAGTGATGTTACCAGATTTAAGAACATTGTGGAACAAGAGGAAGATAGTCTTCACAGAAGTCCTCTTCAACTTCTGAAAGTTACTGTAGTATATAGTTGGATTTATTTACATAATTGTGAGGTCGTACATACCAAATCACCTAAACTGATGTAAATACTAATGATGTGGACTTACAACCTGTATTGTGAATTTCGATTTACTTGTCAGGAATGTGGTTAACTTGCACATGAATTTGTATTTATTTATTTACACATCTAGTTCCATAGGACCAAATTGTGGAGCAAATCTCCAAGGTCATGGAACATGTAATTGCAACATAAAAGTAATAACAGATAAAATATAATGTTTATCAATCCAAAAAAAGTCAAGCCATAAATTTAAGTAAACACAATCAACAATATAACATAAGAATCAACTTAATTTTTCAAGAAACTCCTCAACAGAATAGAAGGAATAACCCACGAGAAAAATCTTCAGTTTTAATTTGAAAGCATGTGGATTTCTGCAAAGATTCTTGAATTCTTGTGGTAGATTATTGAAAAGATGCAGCAGTCTACTGATCACCGTTCTGCACAAGAGTTAAGGATGCGCGATCCAAATGCAGATTGGATTTCTGCCGAGTTTTAACTGAGTGAAAGCTGTTAAGTCTTGGGATAAGCTGATATTGTTAACAAGAAATGAGAGTAAAAAATGCATATGTATTGAGAAGGCAATGTCAAAATACCCTGACTAGTGAACACGGGTTGACAAAAGGTTCTGCAAACTTACATTACTTATTGCCCGAACTGCCCGTTTCTGAGCCAAAAATAACTTTTAGAATGGGAAGAGTTCCTCCAAAATATAATACTACACAACATAAGCGAAAGAAAATAAGCAAAGTAGAGTAATTTTTGTGTTGAATGATCACTTACTGCAGATACTGTTCGAATAGTAAAAATGGCAGCATTAAGTCTTTGAACAAGATTCTGAACATGGGCTTCCCACAACAGTTTACTACCTATCTGAACGCCTAGAAATTTGAAATGTTCGGTTTCACTAACTATATGTCCATCTTGTGAAATTAAAACGTCCAGTTTTGTTAAATTTTGTGTTAGAAACTGTAAAGACTGAGTCTTACTCTGATTTAGTGTTGTTTATTTTCCACAAGCCATGAACGTGTGTCATGGACTGCACTATTTGAAACAGAGCCAATGTTGCATGCAACATCCTTTTCTACAAAGGTAGTGTCATCAGCAAACATAAATATTTTAGAATTACCTGTAATATTAGAGGGCTTATCATTTATATAAATAAGGAACAGGAGTGGCCTCAACTCTGATCCCTGGGGCACCCCCCATTTAACCGTACACCACTCACACTCCACAGTACAACTGTTCTTCACACCATGAATAATGGCCTTTTACTGCCTGTTGTGAAAGTAAGAGGTGAACCAATTGTGAGCTGCTCCCCATATTCTGTAGTGTCCAACTTCTGGAGCAATGTTTTGTGATCAACACACTCAAAAGCTGAAGTTAAATAAAAAAAGAAGCCTAGTGTTTGAAACCTTTTGTTTAACCCATCCAGTACTCACAGAGAAAAGAAAATATAGTATTTTCAATTGTTAAATGGATTCTAAAGCCGGACTGGACATTTGATAGCAAATTATGTGATAAAAAATGCTCAATTATTGTTGCATACACAGCCTTTTCAATAACTGTAGCAGACACTGAAGGCATAGAAGTAGGTCTAAAATTGCCTACATTATCCCTTTCTCCCTTCTTATAAAGTGGCCTTACTACTGAGTACTTTAGTTGCTCGGGAAACTGACCATTCCTAAAGGAAAAGTTACAAATATGGCTAATTACAGGGCTAATATGTGCAGCAAAGTACTTTAATATTCTGCTAGGCACTCCACCATATCCATGAAAGTCCTTAGTCTTCAGTGATTTCATTATTGACACAATCTTCCCCTTGTCAGTATCACAGAGGAGTATTTCAGACATCAGTCTCGGAAGGGCATTTTCCAAGAGAGTTATATGAGTCCCTGCAGAAACTAAGTTTTTATTTAGCTCACCAGCAATGCTCAGCAAATGATTGTTCAATACTGTACATATATTTGACTTATCAGTAGCAGAAATACTTTTACTATGAACTGGCTTTATATAGTCTACCTTATGCTGCTGATCAGACACTTCTTTCACAACTGACCATATGATTTTAATTTTATCCTGTGAATTAGCTATTCTATTTGTGCACCACATATGATTTACCTTCCTAATAACATTTTTAAGCACCTTACAATACTGTTTGTAATGGGCTACTGTAGCTTGATTGTGACTACTTCTGTAACATTTTGATATAATTTCTGCTTTGATGTACATGATATCATTATCCCACTAGTCAGCCACCCAGACTGCCCTTTTACTGCTAGTACCCTGTTTAGAATGTTCTAATGGAAAGCAACTCTCAAAGATCATGAGAAATATGTTAAGAAAAGCATTATATTTGTCATTTATGTTATTGGCACTATAAACATCCTGCCACTCGATATGTATTCACTGCATAGAAAGTCATGTGGCAGAGAACAAATAATGTTCATTCACTGATGAGGAGAATAAGATTTAAGAAGGAAGATGGCACAACATGTGTCATACATGAAGTCATGGAATACATTCAAGACCACAGAGCCACCAACATCCATAAAGTCATTTATGACAGTAACCTGCACCAAAGAATAATGGTGGCATAGAAATGGTAACAATGACTAAACCTACAGAGGAATGGATTTGTGAATGAAGTTGTAAAACTGGGAGGCTTCATGAGGGGACAAAATAAAAAGAAAAACAAGGAAACTTAAATCAGACAAAGCGGTAGGTAATATCACTCGTAGTGCAGCAGTACGATGCTCCACAAAAGGAAACAGCTCAGTTAAAAACAACAACATGCCTAAACACACAGCTCCAAAGCCATCAGAGCATGATTCATTGATGTTGTCTGTTGAATCAGAAGAGAACACATTTTTTCATTCACATATTGCACTCTGTAAATTCCATCTTAAAGAAGAACCTTCAAGAATGTGGACTGAGTCAAGTTTACATTAACAGGCAGAAGCCACCACTGTTGGCTACTCCTGAAACAAAACATCATTCATTTATTATCTTTTTTTGCATATAGTCACCAACTGGTGACTTTTGCAAACACCATAGCATTTTTATACAATTTTGGTACAAACAGTAGGAATTTGCAATTCACATGTACAAGAAGCCACTTACGGTGATGCACTTGGCAATATATGGTACAGTACTTCATAATGCAACATACAGTTGTTATAGTATAGGTATTTGAATTTACAGCATGTCGTTACAAAAATAATAAACATTATAATCACCTCAGAATAGTACATCATATAGATAGAAGAGTTAGGCCTACATTTAAGAATAGCTACATTTTAATATCAGTATTCATTCAGTGAGTACAAACATTTGAGAGTTAAGAACGATTTTAATTCCCTTTTGAATACTTTACCTCTGTGGCATCTTATAGCACTTGGCAGTTTGTTAAACCATATCTGGCCATTAATCCAAGGACTATGATCTGTTGTCTTTAGTTTAGTTCTGTTTCTGAAGAAGCAATCTTTTTGTCTTGTGTTATGGGTACGCACATCGGAGCACTTAGTTTCATTATTTTTATGGTCCACAAAGAATGTTATTAATTTGTACAGATACAAGGAATATACTGTTAGATATTTATGTTGTACAAAGGTTTTCCTACATGAATCTCTGTATCCTAGTCAATGCATGGTCCTGATTGCTCTTTTCTGCAGTGTTAGCATTCTGTTCATGTGTCTATCAGCAGCACGTCCCCATACCTCTATTCCATAATTAATATATGCAAATATTGTCCCATAATAAGCAGTTTTTAATGTTTGTTCAGAGACTAATTTTGATAGTTTGCTAATTACGGGCAGTGAACTGCTGATTTTATTGCATACAAAATTGATTGTCGTCTGGGTATATACCCAAAAATTTACATTTGTCAGTGTCTAATTTTTTGATGCCACTTATATTATCAATACAGGTTTGGTATGAATTAGCAAGTTTAAATGGTAATAGCTGGGCTTTGCTAATATTGATTTTTAGATCTTGATCTTGGAAGTAAGTAATTATTTGACTTAAGCCATCAGTTGCAGCCAATGTCAAGTCATTAGTTTGTTTGCAAAAGAACAAAAGTGAGGTATCATCTGCATAACGTACTAATTGGGAGTACAGAGGTGCCTCTAAATCATTAATGTAGTCCAGGAAAAGGAAAGGGTCCAATATGGAGCCCTGAGGTACACCTTGATCTGATCATTAATTTCATAACTCAGCTTTGTACACTGTTTACAATTGGTTGGATAAGTGCTCAGTAGTTGTATGGATGTGGCATTTATATTGTAAGTTTCCAATTTGCTTTGTAGTTGCTCATAGTTCACTGAGTCAAATTCTTTAGTAAGGTCTAGAAATATCCCTGCTGTCTGCATTCCCTCATCCAAGGCATCATACACCTTGTGGAGAAGTTGGGTAATTGCCATAATGGTACTGTGATGTTCTAAAACCATGCTGTGTTTCTGCTAGTAAATTATTCTTTGTGAAATAATCAATAAGTTGTGTCAACAAAACAGTTTCAAATATTTTACCGGAAATTGGTATTAGTGATACGGCCCTGAAGTTTGATAGCTCTTCTTTCGATCCTTTTTTATGTACAGGTTTAACTGTACTTTTCTTCAATATATTTGGAAATGTGTGTTCCCTGATGCTACTGTTGATCATATGGGTAATTATTCCAACTAATTCCTTATTGCATTTTTTAATTATAATACTACTCAGTCCATCACAGCCAGATGAGGTCTTATTCTGTAAGTTATTTGTTATTTTTCCTCTTTCCTCCACACTCACTTCCTTAAATTCAAAAGCAGTGTCCAGCCTAGGGTAAGGCTTTACCATCTAAGTCAGACCTATGTTATTAACTGGATTCACAGCTGACGATATAAAATATTCATTAAATATATTGCAGATTTTATCTGTATCATTAATGTGGTTTCCTTCATGTTGGATTCTGTCAATTTGAGGGTCTAACTTAGGGGTGGCTTTGCGATATCTATTTATTATATTCCATGAAGTATTCCCTATATCTATATCACAACAAACTGATAATAGTGGTAATTGTATCTATGTTACTTTATATCTGTAGGTCAGGAGAAAAACAGCTACTTTTAAAAATGCAACTGGTCCTCCTCTAATAGTACACAACTTCTATGTTTATATAGTACTTCAAACAAAGCCTTTACCTAGCTTAACATAGACCATTATCAGCAGTGTATATACTGGCAATATAGGTAGAATTTACATTTGTGCATCCATGTGTTGTGATAAATTATATAAGGACTGGCTTATGAGGTATTCTTTTGCTTGCTTTTAAATATTTGTGGAGTTTATATTTGCTGCCTGATGTATCCTGATAACCTGTTGTAGTCTTCTGAACAAGAATATAAAACACTGTTTTGAATCCTGGAAAGGGATATACGATCTGTATGATAAATTATTTCTGTGCAGCTATAGGCACAACCTCTTCCATGAGTGGATCCTGTGCTTTGGAATTCCTCTCTAGACTCACTACATGGACATTTAGAAGCCGTTAGCAGATGTATTTGAGAAAGAGTTTAGACTACACACAAGTTGTACCATTGGTGTAAAATGAAAAAATATTATTATGTCATAAATTTGATAATAAAATTAAAATAATGGATGTTGTATCAAACAGAGAACACACTATATAAACTGCAAAGACTGTAACTGTTGAACATTTGTAAAATTGTAAAAATGAAGGACGATGACCAATACCAGTTTCTGCTGTCAGTACATGTAGAGTTTATGACAGTTTAAAATGTTTAAGTTGGAAATAACTTTAAAAATGTTTAGTAATCACTGATAAAAGAGCAACATTAAAGTAATGAGACTGGTTAGAAATAACATCATTACTTATATTTTTAACTACCTGCAGACACTCACTCCATTGGTGTTTCCAGTGCTGGTAGAATCTCTGGAACTCATTTACTGGTACACCAGCAAAAGCCCTTCTTACAACTGCTTTGATTCCTGTACTGCTGTAAAATGGTGTCCTTTAATGACAGACTTCACTTTTGGGAATAAAAACAAAATCATGTGTGATCATGTCAGGTGAATAACGAGGTTGCAATGGAGCTGCAATGGACTTTCACTCTAATAGCTCCCCATCACATCAGACAACGCAGTATGGGATGGTGCATTATTGTGATGTAGGACCCAGTTGTTAGCAATGTGTGGACAAATGTGACTGGCACGTTTTCAAAATCTTTCTAGGGTTTCTTGGTAGTAGTACTCGTTTACTGTCTGGTCTGGAGATAGCCACTCTTTGTGCACAATACCCATGAAGTCAAAGAAACGCACAAGCAAGCACATCATCTTTGACTTCGACTTGTGCGCTTTCTTTAGTCTTGGGAATTCCTTTGAACACCATTGTGAACAATGATGTTTCGTCTTGGGATCATACTGCATAAACCAACTTTCATCACCTGTGATAACTCATTCTAGTAATTCTGGGTTCAGTTCCACTTGTTGCAGCAGATCAACAGCTATAGTCTTCTAGTTGATCTTTCTGTTGCTGTGTGAGATTTCTGGGAACCATTTTGGAACAAAGTTTTCTTTTCCAGGGTTTCAGTCAGTATCAGATGACCAGTTTCCCAATCAATGTTCAGATCATATGCAGTTTATTTTCACAGTTAATCTTTGATCAGCTTGCACAAGTTCACTTCCTCTGACTGTTATCTGTTCATACTGTTGATGATCGCCCACTACAGTATTCTTCTTCGACATTGCTTTCTCCTTCAGAAAACATTTTGTGCCAGTGAAACACTTCTGTTCTTGATAAAGCCTTGTTTCCAAAAGCCTGTTGAATCTCCCCATATGATACTGTGTATTTTGCGTTGAATTTCACACTGACAGACATGGCATACTGCTGCACAGTTTTTCAAGATTCCTTTGTTGTGATGAGGAGCAAACATAGGACTTCAGTTTTCAAGCTACTGCTCATGTCTGAAACATTGTAGGTACACACCACTTGCACTTGTGGTGCAGAAAGGCCAAGTTCACATAATGCCTGTGGTAGCAGGCTGCAGGGTTGCTGCCCTAGAGAGGCAGTCTTGTTACTTTATTGTTGCACCACATATGCCATTGAATTATCCAGTCAGCTGTTTCTCAATTTCTGTCTGTGTAACTCTTGTGGTGGGGAAAGGATACTGAGATATAGCAAATTGGAATTACTACACCTGATAATTACTAATTTTTTTGTCTAATCCATATCCTACCTGGATACAGTTATTTACGTAATTTATATGTGACATATGCATGAATATTTCAGAATGTTATCTCAGCTGAATTTCATTTAGATTCACTATATAGATCATTATTTTTAATGTGCTTGTTCTTCTAATGCATGCAGCTTTCATAAAAGTGTTACTAATCAAAGATATGATCAATTAAACTTTCCACTGCAGTATTACTTGGCCACAAGTTTTTGTGTACCTGTATACCTGGCATCAGACAGCAACCATTTCTGGTACATCAGGCTCACAGTTTCTTGTTTCATTCACAATTGTCAGTATACCACACAGTTGGGCAGCCACCTATGAAAGAGGAAGTTGCAAACTGCTTGTGACTGACCAAGTCATCTGTTCAAAAGCAACATTTGTGGCACTTTTTTTGAGTCATCAGTCTTCTGACTTGTTTGATGTGGCGCAGCATGAATTCCTCTCCTTTGTCAACCTCTTCATCTCATAGTAGCACCTGCAGCCTATGTGCTCAATTATCTTATGGATTTATTCAGATTTCTTGTGTTCATCTCCAGTTTTTACCCTCTACAGCTCCGTCCAGTATCATGGAAGTTGCTCCATAATGTTTTAGCAGATGTCCTGTATCCTATCCCTTCTTCTTGTCAGTGTTTTCCATATGTTCCTTTTCTCACTGATTCTGTGGAGAACCTCCTGCACTTAGCACAGATAAGGATCTAGACTTTATCCATGGATGGTGCTCAGGTTTAATTTAGAGTGGAGTACTGAAGATTGAATTTTTTAAAATAAGTTTGTACACATCTTATACCAGTGCCATGTTAAGTTACAGTAGTAGTCTAACCAGGGGGCATGACCTTGACCCCTTTGGTTTGACGTGTCTTGAACATCCACTTACTTGAATGAATATAGTGTCCAAAACACAGAAGTATATGTGGCCTTGAGAGAGTTGGAGCAGATGAGGCGTATTAAAGTTTCAAAATTTCTTAACTCAATCCCTGAATATGCTACAAGCCATCTTGCGCAGACACTCAGCAAAAAAAAGGTCAAATCCATATAGCTGGGCAATGTTAGTCAAAAAGTTAACTTTGCTAAGCTTTAATCTGTTACTAATAAAGTTAACTTTGTTAAACATTAAAGCATTACTTTATAGGAGATTTATCGGAAGTTAATCATTAATCAGTAAATCATATGATAAACTTTGTGTAGCGAGTGTAGTGAAATGAGCAAGTGAATCAAACTCATGTCACTGCTTAAATGAAGCATTTGGTTGTTCCTGTTGCTATCTGTTTGCTTTACAGCAGGTGATATTTTAATGCAGTTTATTTGCATTACTTCTACAAAACTACTATAATAGTTGTGTTTACTACATTTTAGTTGTGAATTTTTAATGTATTTTTACAAATTTTATGGTAGTTTGTTTCTCTACTGTTTGTCATGTGTTGCTATGTCAACTCTGTTGCTTTATACAAACATGCTCTACATCATATTTTCCTGTGCACTGATATGTCTCGCCATCTTGTTTAGAATGTCGCTTGTAATAGAGAAGAAAGGCAGCAACATGAGCAGCCAGAAGTGCTGCACGTGGATCCCTTGAGGACGGTGTAATAGCAAAACCTGTGTGGGATATTGTGGAGAAAAATCTATTTTTCTTAAGATGAACTTTTCAAATATATCTTACTGTCCAAACATGGACACAAAGAGTAAATATATTGAGATGATATTTTTTAAAGTAATTTACTATTTTACAACTAATATATTATTTTGATCAGTTCAATTTTTATGTAATTCACCTTCTGTGATACTGTATGTACTTCAGTGTTGTTTACCTTTAAACCAAATTACAACAGTGACTTCTTTCAAAACTGCCTGCCCAAATCCTGAAACAAACTGTGAATTCACGATTTCAAAGTGCCGTATTATATTTTTGTTTCCAGATGAGATTGACCTCTGTGATGACTACGGCAGGTTACTGAATGTAAATGATGTGGAGCCATGCAAGAATGGCTTGGAACTACGACTATTTCAGCCTCGAGCTACATACTTTGTTTTTCTTATCAGTCGTAAGTTATCCAAAATTTAGACAATAAATTAATGTACACGTATTTCATTGCAGAAATGAATTTTAAGTCTTCCCACTGACAAATTACCTACCAAAGATAGTACTTTATATGTTTCTGGTTACTGTATCAGGTACTGTGCTGTTCATAGTTTTATCTCCAATTTTTTGGCAAAATGACATTCTAATAGTGACTAATATTATTTTCTAAAGTACCAGATTTATTTCAATTTGCTTGCTACATTCTGTTTTTGGTGGTAAAATGTAGTGACTAATTGAATAGCTGAGTTTTCAGTTATGTTGCTTCTGGAGAATAGAAAATGTTTATTTCAGAACCTCATTATCATTGCTGTTGTAACTGTGAAAATAATGGAATCTTTTCTTTAACCTTAGTAAATCTCTGCATGCACAACTGTTTTAAAAATATCATGTAAACTGAAATGTTTTACCACATATAATTTCTTCCTTGATCTAAATAGATGAATATAAATGTTCTGGTCGAAATTGTGGTTATTAAAATTTTACAATTTTTTTCATGAAAAATAGCAGCAGTATAGCAGAAACATTATCATGAAACAGTTTGAAATTTACAGTTCTTAAGTCATGGTGTCAATCATGTAGTGCACAATGCAGCTGTACCAATATTTCACCCCAGTTTGTAATATTCACAGTGGTCCTTTATCTATAGATGTCCAATAACACAAGAGTAAGAAATGTCGATGAACTGCTCTGTAAATCATACAGTTTTTAAGTGCCTGCTCAGTGACAGTAAAACATAATGCTATTGTGTTATTTTGTCACCTTTAACATGTAAATGTAGCATCATTCATCTTTCAAAGACACTTCCAAGGTAAAGATATGGTTACAGTCCATATGATCTTACATATACATGTTCAATAAATATGACATTTCTAGTGTGCACCTTAAAAAATGTACAGGGCAAAAGTAAACTGCACCAACAACTTTGTGGAGCTTATCCAGGTGTAATTTGAGTAATTTGTTGTAAGAGACTTTTGGTCTTCAGTGGCTCCTTAGGGAGAATCTGATTTGCCACCAGAAGGTGGAGTGTGAGTCTTTGGGGATGCTGCCTGCTTGTGGTGCCAATGCATTAGCGTGATCATTGGACAAACTTCGGCTGAGGTTACTGAAGCAGAGCCAGCAGGCAATGTGTCAACAAGTAGTCACAAAAGCGTAAGTAATTTTGATCACAACTTTGTTTCTCTCATGGGAGACCTTTACAGAAATCTTGGAAAACCTGATTAGGCAAAAGGCTGTTGGGCCTCCAAAGTTAGTATCCAGTCACTCATAGATAAGACTGGAAATGAAGTTAAGGGTAGCAAAGCAAAAGCAGTAATGCTTAACTCTGTTTTCAAATGTTCTTTTGCAAAGGAAAACCCAGGAGTGTTATCTCAATCTAATTCTTGCACTACTGAAAAGATGAGTGAAATAGACATTAATGTTAGTGGCATTGAGAAACAGGTGAAATCATTAAAGTTAAACAAAGCCCCAGTGCCCAATGGAACCCTTATCAGATTCTGTACCAAATTTGCAGCTCTGTTAACTGTAATCCATTACAGATCCCTCAAACAGGAAGCCCTGCCCAGTAGATGGAAGAAAGCACATGTCACGGGTCTGTACAAGAAGGGTAATGGAAATGATCCACAGAACTGCTGTACAATACACCCTTGACATCCATTTGTTGCAGAACGTAGAGCATATTATGAGTTGAAACATAACAAGGAACAGAATGACCTCCTCCATACCTTCCAGCACAGATTTTGAAAACATTGATCATGTAAAATCAGACTCATATTTTTCTCACATGACATAATGAAAGCTTTGGATCAAGGCATTTAAGCAGATGCTGTATGTCTTGATTTCTGAAAAACATTTGACTCAATATCACATCTATACTTACTATCAAAAGTATGATAATATGGTGTATCATGTGAAATTTGTGACTGGATGGAGGATTTTTTGGTAGGGAGGAGGCAGCATGTTATTTTAGATGTTGAGCCATTGTCAAATGTAGAAGTAACTTTAGGTGTGCCCCAGGGAAGTGTGTTGAGACCCTGGATATTGATGTTGTATATTAACATATTAATGATGTTTCAGACAATATTAACCTCAGGCTTTTTGCAGAAGATGCAGTGATCTGTAATGAAGTACTGTTTGAAAGAAGCTGCATAATAGTCATTCAGAGTTTGAGAAGATTTCAAAGTGATGCAATGGTTGGAAACTTACTTTAAATGTTTAGAAATATGAAATTGTGCTCTTCACAAAACAATAAAACATCCTATGACTGTAATATCAATGAGTCACATTTGGAAACAGCCTACTCACACAAATACCAGGGTATAACCCTTTGTAGGGATACGAAATGGAATGATCACATAGGCTCAGTTATAAGTAAAGCAGGTGGTAGACTATGGTTTATTGGTAAAATAATGGGGAAATGCAGTCAGTCTACAAAGGAGACCGCTTACAAATAATACGTGTGACCCATTCTAGAAAACTGCTCAAGTGTGTGGGATCCATAGCAGATACGACTAACAGAGGTATTGCACATAAATAGTTAAAGGTTCGTTTGATGCCTGTGAAAGTATCACAGAAGTGATGAAGAAACTAAACTGGCAGACTGATGAAGATAAACATAAACTATTCCAAGAAAGTCTACTTGCAGAGTTCCATGGACCCACTTTAGTTGACGACTACAGGAATTTTCTGTAACCCCCTATGTATTGCTCACAGAGGGATCCTGAGGAAAAGATTAGATTAAGTACACCATGCACAGAGGCATTTGAGCAATCATTCTTCCTGTGATCCATATGTGAATGGAATGGGAAGAAGCCGTAATAACTGATACAGTGTGATATAATCTCTGCTATGTACTTCAGAGGAGTTTGTTGAGTACAGATGGACATGCAGATGTGGAAGTAGATGCAAAAAGTAGCAGACTGAGTGTTGAGTCTAGTGTTAATATTGTTTACCTTTTGTCTTGATTTGACATTTTGTTCTCTAGTTTATTGGACTGGTTGAATTCCCCTGATATCTTACTCATGCATATTTTTGAGTGTAGAATACATACACAGTCAAGGGCTTTTGAGAGGTCCAAGAATACACCACAAAAATTTCTCGTGTGCTTTTAATGTGTATGTCATGAAGCTTGCTGCTGCTGTTTTTGTAGACTTTCCTTTCGTAAATCCATGCTATGCTTCATCCAGGATATTTTGTTTTTCTGTAAATTTTATAACTGTTTTTATAGCTATTTCTACAATTTTTGATGAGGTGGGTGTAATCGTTATAAGTCTATAATTTCCAGAATTCTCTTGCCACTATCTTTATAAACTAGCACTACTTAATCTTTTCCAGGCATGTCGGGAACATACCCTACTCTGTTACCAAATTTGCTAGGAATGTCAGATGTTTTACTAGTTATTGTGTGCTGTGTTTGATTATTTTTAATTATTTTTACTTGTATTCAATCTGTCGCCTCAATGTTTTTGTTTTTCAGTGTATCATCCTACTATTTTCTTCCTTCTTATGTCTGTACATCTCACAACTGCTTTACTACTGCATTTCTGATATCTTCTGTAAAAATCATTTGAATCTCCTCTAGTACTCTTGACTTCTGTGGTGGTCCATTTCTTACCATATGTTAAATTTTTCTTTCTGTGGATCTTTGGACAAGATATGTTTATGCATAATTTAGGGTTGACGTGAAAGTTTTACAGCTTTCTCCCACATCACCCAAATCATTCATGTGTCTGTGAAAACGTGTGTGCAAATTATACAACAATTAAAACCGTCATGCCTTAGCAAAAGATCTGGCAGGGAAACCAAGAAAATTCTGTTCCTGTGTAAAATCGCTGTTTGGGTCTAATGCTTCCATTTAGTCCCTTACTGACCAGTCAGATGTGGAAGTTGAAGATAGCAAAATGAAAGCTGAAGTTTTAAATTTTGCATTAAAGAAATCATTCCTGCAGGAGAATCATACAAACATACGGTTATTTGACCATCAGACTTACTTCTGTATGGATGACTTAGTAATAATCATCCCTGACATAGAGAAACAACTGAATGATTTGAAAGCAAACAAGTCATTAGGTGCGGATGGAATACCAATTCAGTTTTACAAAGAGTACTCTATGGTTTTGTCCCCTTACATAGCTTGCATTTGTCATGAATCTTTCACTGAGCATAAAGTCCCAAGTGACTGGGAAAAGGCACAGGTGACTCCTACATATAAGAAGGGTAATAGAAAGGACCTCCAAAATTACAGATCAATATCCCTAACTTCAGTTTGCTGCAAAACCCGTGAATATTCTCAGTTTAAATATAAGAAACTTTCTTGAGGCTGAGAAGCTTATGTCCACTAATCGGCATGATTTTAGAAAGCATCGATCATACGATAGTCAGCTTGCCCTCTTCTTACATGATATACAGCAAACTATGAATGAAGAGCAATGTGCAGAATTCATACTTCTAGATTTCAGGAAAGCATTTGACACGATGCCCCATTGCAGATTGTTAACAAAGGTACAAGTGTGTGGAATAAGTTCACAGATATTTGAGTGGCTCAAAGACTTCTCAAGTAACAGAACCCTGTATGTTGTCATTGATTGCGAGTGTTCAGAGACAGCGTTATTGTCAGGAGTGGTCCGGGGAAGTGTGAAAGGACCACTGTTGTTCTCTATGTACATAAATGATATAAATGATTAATGGAAAATCTCATATGAGATGTGAAACAAATACTAACAAAGAGATAGAGGGGCTGGCCAGTACTTACCTCAGCTCAGTACAGCCGATAGATACACATAAAACAGAACCGAAAATTTACGTTCCTAGCTTTCGGAACAAATGTTCCTTCATCGGGGAGGAGAGAGGGGAAAGAAAGGGAAGAAGGGAAAGGAGATTCAGTTACTCACAACCCAGGTTATGAAGCAAGAGGGAAAGGAAAATAGGGAGGGTAGCAAGGATGGAGGCATGGTTGTCAGAGGGAAGCCAAAGATATTCTACTGTAAGTATTGTGCCAGCTTCAAACCAAAGAGGATGCATACAGAAGTAAAGAGGTATATAGTATAAAGATAAACACAACTATGTAGGATGAAAAGATGCGTGAATGGCTAAAGAGGAAAGGGAAAGAGGAGAAGACTGAAGAGTAAATGGGATTGAGGTTGTTTAACGTAGGTTCAGTCCACGGGGATGGCGGGATGAAAGGGTTTGTTGGAGTGCAAGTTCCCATCTCCGCAGTTCAGAGGGACTGGTGTTGGGTGGGAGAAGCCAAATGGCACATACGGTGTAGCAGGTTCCTAGGCCCCTAGAATTATGCTGGAGGGCATGCTCCGCTACTGGGTATTGGGCATCTCCTAGGCGGACAGTTCGTCTGTGTCCGTTCATGCGCTCAGCCAGTTTAGTTGTTGTCATGCCGATGTAAAAGGCTGTGCAGTGCAGGCATGTCAGTTGATAAATGACATGTGTAGTTTCACACGTGGCCCTGCCTTGAATTGTGTATGTTTTACCAGTAGCGGGGCTGGAGTAGGTGGTTGTGGGGGGATGCATGGGGCAGGTTTTGCAGAGGGGTCGGTTACAGGGTTAGGAACCGCTGGGTGGAGAAGGTAGTCTGGGAATATTGGAGGGTTTAACAAGGATGTTACGGAGGTTAGGGGGGCGACGAAAGGCAACTGTGGGTGGTGTGGGGAGAATTTTGTCAAGGGATGATCTCATTTCAGGGGTTGACTTGAGAAAGTCATATCCCTGGCGGAGTAATTTGTTGATGTTTTCGAGGCCAGGATAATATTGGGTGACAAGGGGGATGCTTCTGTGTGGTAGGGGGGTAGGAACATTGTTGTTGGATGGGGAGGAATGTATTGCTCGGGAAGTGGTCAAAACAGTTAGGGGATCAGTTGAGATATCTAGGTTCTGAATTATTGTCATCGGCAGAATGAACTAAAATGGTTCGATGTCTTTCTGTCAGTTCTATGGAGTGGAGACAACTACATTATGGTCACCGAGACAGTGGTCGTAATGGAAAGTTGCTGCAGAGAGGGTCAGTGTTGACTTATGTTTACTTTACCAAATGAATTACACAAGCAATTGTGTGTAGTGTAGTGTAGTGAGCAGGTAGTGCAATGCAACAACAACATGACTTACCTGAAGCTATGGCATGGAGAGCCATAGGACGGCTGGAAGCGGGACAGACACAGAGGGAGGTGGCTACAGCTATTGGAGTGTCCCAAAGTGTAATTTCCAGGACCTGGACACAATTTTAGACAGCAGGAACCATTAAAAGAAGGCAGGGCCAAGGATGTCCATGGGTTAACTACCTGTTGAGACAGGAGACTCAGCTGCAACGCACGCTCCAGGCAGCAACAGGACGTGCAATATCAACACAGACAGTCTGAAATCGCCTTCAGGAATGTGGCCTTTATGCATGGAGGCTTATGGTGAGTGTCCCATTAAAACTGCAACACTGTTTAGTCTGCAGAAACTGGGAGGAGAAACATCAGGATTGGAGTTGTAACGAATGGCACAGGGTGCTGTTCACAGATGAGTCAAGATTTTGTGTTCAGCCAGACAATCATTGTTCCCTCATCTGGAGAAAATGTGGAAGTCTGAACAATCCTGCTTATGTGCAGGAAACATCACCATATCATGGTGGTGGACAAATGGAGTGGGCAGGAGTCAGCATGGGTGTACGTACGGACCTTTATGCCATTCGGAATGGTGCTTTCACTGCTCAGAGTTATATAGAGATGACATCCTTCGACATTTTGTTGTGCCCTATGATGGTGCTATAGGAGATGGGTTCCTTCTGGTGGATGATAATGGTCATCTCCACAGAGCTGCACTGGTGGACAAAATGTTTTAACCTGAGGGAATTGAACAAATGCGTCCCCAGCTTGTTCACTGGACTTAAACCTGATTGAGCATGTCTGGGATGCACTTGCCAGATGCATTGCAGCCAGACCAGCGCCTCCTGCAATGGTTGCAAAGCCGGATATTACACTAATGGAAGAATGGCGAAATAACCCCTTACTGACCATGCCACACAAGTGTGCAACTACACTGGCCATCAGAGGTGTTCACACACCATATTAGAGGGCAACAAGAATGACTATTTCACTATTATGGTTGCCCCATGGTGCCTTGCTCTATGTAAACACAATGTAAACATCAAGGAAAGAGTTGAGACAGCAAAATATTGTACTGTATCACACAAAAATTACAACTGTAACCAATATCTGAATAAAATATGTTTCCGTATGTCTATTGCATATGATATCTCACCTGATTTCCTAAATGTTTTAAGCAGTGTAGCTGCTGCTGTTAGAACTGCTGCCCATTCCATACCAGGAAGTCCCTTTATTACCAAGAAGTCCCTTCCATACCACCTAGTCACCTGTGTGAATCACATCTGTAGTGACAAGCAGTCCCCACTCCAAGTTTGCAAGGGTTTCAATGAGGCCTTCACAGCCTGATATTACTCTCCTAACCATCGTCAGAAACAAATTTTGTACACTATGTGATCAAAAGTATCTGGACAGCCACAAAAACATACATTTTTCGTATTAGGTGCATGTGCTGTCACCTACTGCCAGGTACAACATATAAGCGACGTTAGTAGTCATTAGACATTGTGAGAAAGCAGAATGGGGTGCTCCGTGGAGCTCACGGACTTCGAACATGGTCAGGTGATTGAGTGTCACTTGTGTCATATGTCTGTACGCGAGACTTCCACACTCCTAAACATACCTAGGTCCATTGTTTCCAATGTGTCAGTGAAGTGGAAATGTGAATGGACATGTACAGCACAAAAGTATACAGGTTGCCTTGTCTATTGGTTGACAGAGACCCCCGACAGTTGAAGAGGGTTGTAATGCGTAATAGGCAGACATCTATCCAGACCATCACACAGGAATTCCAAACTGCGTCAGATCCACTGCAAGTACAGTAGAGCGTCGATTATCCGAAGTAATTGGGGGACATGGGTGTTCAGAAAACTGGTTTGTTCGGATAATCGAACTGTACATGTTTATTTGCCAAAAAGAAGTACTATACTGTAAATTTATTAATAAAAACAGGCATCTCTTTTAGTATTACAAAGTAACATACAAAGGCAACTTCAATGGGAATATATAGTAATAATCTCGTACTTGTCCCTCATAGAAAGGGCAACATGTTTACGTTTAAGCATTTTGTATCATCAAGTTCACTTCTTCATGCAGCAGCGCACAAGTGGTCGTAACAGGGAACAGAAGGTGACTGTTTGCACCATGAGAAGCTCTTCTTGGTGGTGCGCAATTCTTCAAACTACATGGAGCGGCACGCCTCAACTCTAAGCTGGTGCAGCTGTTGCTGTGAACAGCTTTGATACTGCCGCTACTTCTACTGCCAGTGCCAAGCCGACAGAAGTGTGCTGATTGTTGAAACACAGCGACTGGCGGCTTGGCCAGTCAGCAGCGCCTTGTGAAGGCCCCATTAGAAGCAATGTTCCGCCAGCGGTGGCCCAGTGCGGCGACTACTGTGGGAAACTTTGTTTGGGAGTGAGGCGGATGATGGACGGTAGGGTGGGAGAGTAACAGGTGCGAGCGAGTACACAGTTCGGTTAAGCGGTTGTTCGGTTGACCAACGTTCGGATAATCAACGCTCTACTGTACTATGAAAGTTAGGTGGGAGGTGAGAAAACTTGGATTTCATGGCAGAGTGGCTGCTCATAAGCCACACTTCACGCCAGTAAATGCCAAACGATGCCTCGCTTGGTTTAAGGAGTGTAAACATTGGATGATTGAACAGTGGGAAAACATAGTGTGGAGTGACAAATTGCGGTACACAATGTGACAATCTGATGGCAGGGTGTGGGTATGGCGAACACCCGGTGAATGTCATCTGCCAGCATGTGTAGTGCCAACAGTAAAATTTGGAGTCGGTGGTGTTATGTTGTGGTCCTGTTTTTCATGGTGGGGACTTGCACCCCTCATTGTTTTGCATGGCAATATCACAGCACGTGCCTACATTGATATTTTAAGCACCTTCTTGCTTCGCACTGTTGAAGAGCAATTCAGGGGGTGGCAGTTGCATCTTTCAACATGATCAAGCGCCTGTTCATAATGCATGGCCTGTGACAGAGTGGTTACATGACAATAACATTCCTGTAATGGACTGGCCTGCACAGAGTCCTGACCTGAATCCTATAGAACACCTTTGGGATGTTCTGGAATGCTGTCTTCATCCCAGGCCTCACCGACCAACATCGATACTTCTCCTTGGTGCAGCATTCTGTGAAGAATGAGCTGCCATTCCCAAACGAAGCTTCCACCACCTGATTGAACATATGCCTGTGAGAATGGATGCTGTCATCTAGACTAAGGGTGGGCCAACACCATATTGAATTCCAGCATTACCAATGGAAGGCGCCACGAACTTGTAAGTCATTTTCAGCCAGGTGTCCGGATACTTTTGATCACATAGTGTATATACCTTTTCTTGCCAGTCACCTACCCTCACATATCCAAAGTCTGACCACAAAGGATCATTCCTCTCATGACTCATTACCACTGAGGACTGGAGCAACTGAATCATAATTTTCACCAGTGTTTCGACTACCACTCATCGTGCCCTAAAAATGAGGAATATCCTATCCTCCTCCCTCCCCACTCCTCCCACAGCGGTATTCTGCCATCCACCAAACCAACACAATATCCTTGTCCATCTCTACTCTCCCCTTGCTCCCAACCACTTGCATCACAGCTCATATCATTGCAATAGACCAAGATGCAAGACCTGTTCCTTGCATCCTCCCATGACCAGCTACTGCAGTCCTGTCACATGCATCTCCTATCTTATCAAAGCTGTGAAAGTCATATGTGATCTACAATTTAAGCTGCAACTGCTGTACTGCTTTCTATGTCAGCATGACAAGTAACAAACTGTCTGCCAGCATGAGCAGTCACTGGCAAACTGTGGCCCCAAGACAACTGGACCACCCAGTGTCTGAACATGCTGCCTAACATGATGTGCTTCACTTCAATGACTGATTCACAGCCTGCACCATCCTAATTCTCTTTACCAACACCAGCTTTACTGAATTGCGTAGGTGGGAACTCTCCTCACATTAAATCCTTTGTTTCCATAACCCTGCTGGCATCAGCCTTTGAAAGTCTCTGTCTTCCACCTATCTACCCCCTTCCTGGTCCCGCTCCAGAACCACACAAGCCCCCCTCCTCCCCCCCTAAGGCCACCCGAATCTCCGAATCTGCATCTAGCAGTCCTATCCTGTCCCCACCATGTCGTTGGCACACTGCCACAAGAAGCACACCTATCCCTACCCTGTTATCCTCCCCACCCCTTCTTCCTCCATACCCCTACCACTGATGGCAGACTATTTGTCCTGTCAGTCACACCTGCAGTCCACAGTCGGGCTACATGAGCCGGAGAGAGTGATCATATGTGTATGAGTAGTGCTTGTGTGAATGTGTGTGTTTTCTGTCTATGAAGAAGGTCTGTTGGCCAAAAGTTTAAATGTTTAGCAGGCTTTTCATTGTGCCTGTCTGTGAATTGGTGTCTCCTCTATATGGTATCAGTCTATCCTTTTCATAATACTGCTGTTATTTCATCCCGGTTTTCCATTGTTTACTTCTTTAATAGCTTTGTTGTGTATTACTTCAAGTTCAGTTAAGAAATCTTTTATGTCAGAGATTCGAGAGTGACATTTTGCTAATACTAGGCATTTGCCCTCCAGATAATTTGTGTGAATCAGTGCAGCTTCAAAAGACGTTTGTCTACAGTTTTAATTGGGTATTGAACACATTCATTTATACTGAATCCCTGAGCAATGCTGCTCCTTCACTTTTATGTTCAGTTCTGCAAGAATAGTACAGTCTATTATAACCCTGTAAATTGTACATCTTTATTTTATTTTCAGTCAGTCCATGCTCATTCATTATGAGACTCACTCTCTTGCTCTGTATCACCGTACTGAACATTTTGAAGAAATGTTCAGAAATCAAATTAGTTTACTTTTTTTACCAGTGGATGTCAGAATTCCTGCTCTTTCAATTGTGCAGCTTTTGTTTTCATTAGGGTTCTCCCTTCTTCTGCAATTGTTACTGCTGTGTTTGGCAATAAAAATCATTTTAACATCAAGCATCAAAGCTGACACCTGGAGTCAAATGCTTCAGTATAGCTACTGCACTAGTTACCAACTGTGATGCAATTTCTCTATGAAACTATCTAGAGAAGAAGATCATTTTATGATTGTGCTGGGATGGGAGGGGGTAGACAATTGTTTGGATTCCAATCCTAAGAATGACGATAAAACTGAGCTCTGCAATAATTTGCCTGTCTGTACTGATGAGTTATTGAGAGGACAACCTTGGATGTTCGACAGTTTTAGTTGATTGTGTGCTTACTCCACATAGTGAATGAATTTACAGTCTTTAATGTAAAAGTACATACAGTCTTGAGGGAATTGCAGTAGGCAAGACATATTCCAGCAGTAAAATTACTTATCTGCTCAAACTCAGTGAATATACTTTGTCTTCTACTGTATGTAACAAACAGAAAAATGAGCCAAGTCCATCCAAGACTCACTCTGCCATATACAGAGGTCAGGTTTCAGGACATATAAGAATTTGAGCGAAGCAATACATTTAAAGGTGCCCAGCTGAGGGTGCTACAATGTGCTGTGCCTCTTAAACTAATGACTTCACTGTTCAGGCAAAGGATCATTTGTCAGTGAGATGAGCCATAGATGGAAGTGAAGAACAACAGTTTTGATCAGTAAAGCCAACTACCCAGCCATTGCACAAATCTTCCCTGCCTCTCTGGCAATATAAAAATGTTATTAAAATTCCTTTACAGGATGTTCTGTCTATTCATGCATAGGTTCCTTCTCTGGTTTGAAAACTGGCCAGTATTTGCCATGTACATACATCAGTACATCATATTTTAGAAGGATGTGTATTGTTTCCTGGTAAGAGGATGGGTCAAGGGACTAGATACCACTCAAAGACCCACATACCTGATAATCCCAAGGCAATGCCTTGGATATTTGTTGTCTCACGTTGGGATGCCATAATGATGATGAGGTGTGGAACTAAGGAGAACATGTCAAGCTTTGTCTTACAGCTGTGACAGATTTGCAGAAATAAAGGCAAATTGTGACTCAGTATTCATATGTCTTGCCATTGTGTCTTATTTTTGTATGAGGGACATTCCAAAAGTAAGAGCACAGGACCTTCATTCAAGAGTCCTGGTCTCTTTTGTCTAATGGCAGACCCAAGTTTGGCAAGAGTGCCACAGTACATGCTGCAATGATGGTCCCTTGCTGGAGGAAATCCAGGAGAATCACACTTTTTGTGTCCCAGAACACTGTGGCCATAACCTCTCCTGTGGAGGGAGACACTTTGAATTTTTTCCTCATTGGTGATGTGGGATGCTTTTATGTCATTGAAGTGGCCTTGGATTCTGGGATAAAGTGGCGAACCCATATCTCATTGTTTGTGATGATTATGAACTCATTTTCCTCTTACACATACCGCATAAAGTGATCGAAGCCGATTTCTGTTCTTGCATTCTTGTGATCCAGGGTGAAATTTCTCAGCACCCCTCAGACAGACACTGTTTGGTAATGTAATACATCTTGGAGCATATGATGGACTTGAACACGGCTGATACGCAGTGTCAACACCACACCTGACACCGCTATGCGCCTGTCTGCTAACACCGTGTTCTGTACTCTAATAATGTTGTTTTTATTCGTGGATGTGGAGGGCACCTTCTTTGACTTTCATCCTCCACACTCATTCTCTGAACATGCAACACCAGTGACTAACCATTTGACGAGACATGACCTCTTCACCATACATGGTCTGTAGGTGTTCATGGATAATGGACACACTAATCCCACATGACCATTCATACCGGACAACAACTTGCATTTCCATTGGTAACCATGTTGTCAGAACACTTCTGTCTGCCGTAGTGATGTGTACTCAGATATCCTTAGGTACACTTGTCTGCTGCTACTCTTTCTTCTTCGGGACTCTGCATGTGTTCTTTCTCCTCCACTGATGACCCTTCTGTCATTGAACAAGCAATGGGTGTAGATCCATAACATTATGGCATGGAATAATAATGGGTAGAAATTAGAAAATTTTATTAAAACTCATTCACATTGCAGCAAGGAAAGTTAGGTCATGTTGTAAATACAGACAGAAGCAGGAAGCGTGCCAGTATGTCGCAAATGAATCAGGTCATCGTAACTTTACGACACAGTCTGCCAAGTGATGATACACATATATCATAGAGGAGACTGTCTAAGAAAACCAAATGAAGTGAGACAAGCATATTCATTAGCTTCTAAGACATGTTGCTAGAAACCCTGTCTCTTTCACAAGAGCACATAGCAAGGAACTGACACAGATGATCAGAGCCTTTTAAGTAAATATGAGAGAATGAGGACACATGCAGTCTGTTTGAACTGAGCCTCGTGTCATAGCCTGGCACTAACTCCCTTTAAATAAAACAGCTCTCCAGCTCTTGTCATGGGTTGATCATTGGGATTGATGGTATTCATAGTAATAGCACTCCATTCCATGATTATGATACTGTGGTGAATCTATGTCCTAGATGCTTAAGCACAGCCTTATAAACTAGTCAAAGATTATATGATACAGCCTTCCCCAAAATTCATATGAAATGTCTGATACCACCCTTTTTTTTATATGCATCCGGGTAGTTATCGGACAATTTCGTGCTTACTGAGGCCTTGTATGTGTGTCTTTATATATATCATTCTGTCCTACATGATAAAAAACTTGATCTTCATTGCGAAGGTGTATGGAATGTTCTAGAAGATTGTGTGTTTGTCATAATTATCTGTGGATTGATGTCATTGATAAAATTATGTACATGTACTAAATTAAGTAACTAAACAAGAAATTGAAGCAATAAGTCCTTAGAAATATATAACTAGAGACTTCAGAGATGTTAGAATGAAAAATCAATGCTTCTAATTAGCAGAATGGTAATCTAAAGATCCAGTAATAGAAAACATCTTTATCTTGAGAATAAGCTTAAAAGTTATTGCCAAGCGAAGTATTTTCATTTTTTTATTTTTATGTCTTCCTCTGCAATTAATAGTCTCTGTAATTACATTTCTAATTTACTCTCCAATTGTTTACATCTCACAGTTTTCCGATTTCAGAATTTGAGGCCTTATCTGTAACTTTCTCATATATAGTCGGATAAAGCACAAGATTTGTAATCTCATTTAATGTTAGGAACCAAATGCAAATTTCGTAATTAATTATGTAACTAAAATAATTTGAGAGACATTATTGTAATTAAAGTTCAGAATGCTTTTCTTATGGAAAACTAAAGATATTACTAGAAAAGATTGTTATCAAATATTGTATTTTATACCTTATTTAGCTGTAACATCAGTTTCTTTACATTTTGTAAATTTTAATTGTAACATCAAAATTGTACAAAATTAATAATGCTTTATTTTGGAAGCTATTGTTAAAATTCTATATAAAGAAATGCAGTGATGCTGTGACAAGTCAGTTTTGAAGTTACTTTTGGAAGTCAAAGAGATCAATGAGGTCTGTCTGTGTTTCATTTACATGATGAGTGTGCAGTTCTGATGTCAATTAATGTGAATAAATTTAGTTAAGCATGAAAATTTCGCATTCCTTCATCAATGGAGCAGGCGAAAGAAACTTAAGTTAAGTAACATTAACATTCAACATGAATCATTACATTTGGTAGAGACGAGCTGCAATCAATGTTTGAAATGTGGAAATATGTTTAACAAGTGACTGTTTCAAGTGAACATAAGATGAATGCAAAGCATAAATTGTATTGAAAAATTTTGTGTTATGGATGAACAGAATGAATGGATGTTGTCGCATGGGAAGAGTTGGTGCGGATAAAAAAGGATCAAATTCTCGGACAGCACCATCAACCATCAGATGAGTAACAGTTTATTTTCTTAATTAGTGTGTTTGTGAAAGTGACAGACATTTGCATGGGAAGTTTTTATATTTTCTAATTTATCATGGCCGGTAACGACAAGGTAAAAATGAGTGAGGAACCAGTGGAAAACACTTCAGACCTAGGAGCGAGTATCAGTGAACTGTCGCCAAGGAGTATTACAAGTGTAGATTGAAGCTTTGTTGGAGAGGGTTCCAGTGTTAATGTCACCACGAGTACTCCAATTGCACAGGGAAGAGTAGGCGGAGATGATTTGTTAATGTTATTAATGCAGCATATGAAAGAAGTGAAGGAACAGATGGGACAGATTAGGCAGGATACTAGTAAGATAAGGGAAATCTGTACTCATGTAGGAGCAGTAGAAGGAAGGTTAGAGATATCAGAAACTAATTTCACTCAAGAGTTGTCCATAAATGAGGAGAGATTCAAAAAATTAGATAAACATGTAGAAGTAGAAAATTCTAAACTGAAAGTAGAGGTTGTCCAGACTAGGAGATTTTTAGAAGAAAAAGTAGGATCTTAAAAAATGAACTCCGATTCAAAACACAGACATTACTAATCAAATAAGTAGTGTAGAACTGAAGTGTGATGAAAAAATAGATTTGTGTAAAAATAATGTTGTAGGTTTAAGTAAGAAAGTTGTAGAATTACAAGAGGGTGTAGCTCAAACAAATTTTGTTAGCAATATTAATTGTGTATGGGGTGGCATACCTTTAAAACGTTTTCCAGGAGATGGGAAATTGCATCCTGTTGCTTTTTACAGTATAGTCAAGACAATTTTAGTAATGACATGACAGACAACGTTGAGATTAAATTTGTTAAGCGATTTTTGGATGGAGAAGGACTCTCATGGGCCAATCAGAACGTTAATTCTACCATGTCATATGATGAATTTGAAAGAAAGTTTTTAAATAAGTTTTGGTCAGAATCTGAGCAAGCTAGGATTAAAAGTGAGGATTTGAATAGTCGAATGTATAGGGAAGGTGACGGTAGCGTGAAGTGTTTTGGGTGAAAGCCAATTGAAGAAATTAGTACACTTAGACAAACCTTTTGACAAACTAATACAAATAGATCCCTTAAAAATGAGGTTACCGAAAAGAGTACAGTGGGAGTTGATTTATGGACCAGTGACTCAGTAGATCAGTTCTTGAGGTATGTAGATAAGTTGGATAGAGCCTTTGAGTGAAATGAGAGGTTAAGTAATGGCAGATTTGGCAATCAGCCATCTGGGGGGTGGAATCAAAGCAGGAATCAAGGCAGGAGAGACAATGAAAATCAGAATATTAATAGTGGTTACAAAAGAAGTGATAACAGATGGATCAACCATAGTAATGGGGATGGAAACAGAGGACATGACAACAGGGAGAGACCTTGGGTGAATAGTAACAGACAATTAGATAATCAACAATCAAGATGAGGCATTTTAAACTGATGGACGCCTCATTGGGAGCCTGTCAGTTTTGGGCGAGAAATAAGTACCAAAATCAGGCTAAACACTACCGGCCTAGAAACATTGAAAATAATTATATAAGACAGAGTAATTTAAGATATTGGAGTGGAAATGACAGAACTAATGTAAGAAGAGCACATCAGGTTAACAAATTTTAGTTTGACAGTAAATTCTGTAAAAGTATGAATGAAAGTGTTGAAGACAGAAGTAATAGTATCTGTAATAATGTTGTAGAGGTTCTGTTAGAAGAGGAAACTATCTGAAGTCTATATAATCAGTGTGGCAAAGACGTTTGTGATGAAAATGTTGGTTCTGATGATAATCCTGATGAGTTTGGATTAGGTAAATTAAAAAAAAAACTAATTTCATAAAATTACTGTACTACAAAAAGATACATTTTTATTTATGTGAATATATGTTATCATAATTCTGCTGCTGAGTGAATTTCATTTTCTGTAAATTATTTTTGATTTAGTATTCTATTTTTTGATCTTAGTATGAATATATTTTTGCTGATGTACTTTGGATCAATGTTAACTGGGCACCAGTGGGCTGTATGTTGTCTGGTGTGGACGGAGTTGCGTATAAATGGAAGGAGTTGCATAGAAATGGAATGTACACTCCTGGAAATGGAAAAAAGAACACATTGACACCGGTGTGTCAGACCCACCATACTTGCTCCGGACACTGCGAGAGGGCTGTACAAGCAATGATCACACGCACGGCACAGCGGACACACCAGGAACCGCGGTGTTGGCCGTCGAATGGCGCTAGCTGCGCAGCATTTGTGCACCGCCGCCGTCAGTGTCAGCCAGTTTGCCGTGGCATACGGAGCTCCATCGCAGTCTTTAACACTGGTAGCATGCCGCGATAGCGTGGACGTGAACCGTATGTGCAGTTGACGGACTTTGAGCGAAGGCGTATAGTGGGCAATGCGGGAGGCCGGGTGGACGTACCGCCGAAGTGCTCAACACGTGGGGCGTGAGGTCTCAACAGTACATCGATGTTGTCGCCAGTGGTCGGCGGAAGGTGCACGTGCCCGTCGACCTGGGACCGGACCGCAGCGACGCACGGATGCACGCCAAGACCGTAGGATCCTACGCAGTGCCGTAGGGGACCGCACCGCCACTTCCCAGCAAATTAGGGACACTGTTGCTCCTGGGGTTTCGGCGAGGACCATTCGCAACCGTCTCCATGAAGCTGGGCTACGGTCCCGCACACCGTTAGGCCATCTTCCGCTCACGCCCCAACATCGTGCAGCCCGCCTCCAGTGGTGTCGCGACAGGCGTGAATGGAGGGACGAATGGAGACGTGTCGTCTTCAGCGATGAGAGTCGCTTCTGCCTTGGTGCCAATGATGGTCGTATGCGTGTTTGGCGCCGTGCAGGTGAGCGCCACAATCAGGACTGCATACGACCGAGGCACACAGGGCCAACACCCGGCATCATGGTGTGGGGAGCGATCTCCTACACTGGCCGTACACCACTGGTGATCGTCGAGGGGACACTGAATAGTGCACGGTACATCCAAACCGTCATCGAACCCATCGTTCTACCATTCCTAGACCGGCAAGGGAACTTGCTGTTCCAACAGGACAATGCACGTCCGCATGTATCCCGTGCCACCCAACGTGCTCTAGAAGGTATAAGTCAACTACCCTGGCCAGCAAGATCTCCGGATCTGTCCCCCATTGAGCATGTTTGGGACTGGATGAAGCATCGTCTCACGCGGTCTGCACGTCCAGCACGAACGCTGGTCCAACTGAGGCGCCAGGTGGAAATGGCATGGCAAGCCGTTCCACAGGACTACATCCAGCATCTCTACGATCGTCTCCATGGGAGAATAGCAGCCTGCATTGCTGCGAAAGGTGGATATACACTGTACTAGTGCCGACATTGTGCATGCTGTGTTGCCTGTGTCTATGTGCCTGTGGTTCTGTCAGTGTGATCATTTGATGTATCTGACCCCAGGAATGTGTCAATAAAGTTTCCCCTTCCTGGGACAATGAATTCACGGTGTTCTTATTTCAATTTCCAGGAGTGTATTTCACTGAGTGAACATTGTAAATTGATGGCAGCAAGGCATCTAGGACTATTAAAATTAAAATTATGTACAAATCAGTTTGTCATCTATGTTATTTCAAGAAACACGTCAATCTAGAGGGTTTCCAGACCTACAAGAAAACCTGCTTTCCAAACAGAAGAACCGAGCGAGGTGGCGCAGTGGTTAGCACACTGGACTCGCATTCAGGAGGACGACGGTTCAATCCCGTCTCCGGCCATCCTGATTTAGGTTTTCCATGATTTCCCTAAATCGTTTCAGGCAAATGCCGAGATGGTTCCTTTGAAAGCGCATGGCCAATTTCCTTCCCAATCCTTCCCTAACCCGAGCTTGCGCTCCGTCTCTAATGACCTCGTTGTCGACGGGACGTTAAACACTAACCACCACCACCTCCAAACAGAAGAAATTCAAGCAACAGATTTAAGGAGATCGTCAAAAACCAGATGACTAATTTTTCTTTAAAACTACTACTGGATCCAGCTAACAATATTTTAAATTCATGAACATTTATTACAATTAACAGTCTTCCAGTTGTGCGTAACAAAAGAGTTCATTAAAGTGGTGCCATTGCGACCAGGATACTTGCACGTTTGCATATTTGTTTCAGGTGACCAAAAAGCATATAATTGTGTTGCAAAGGGAAATGATTTTAAACCAAATATAATTTTACGTAGTAAATGTGGAGAAGTTTTGGAATGACCCAACACTATGGACATACATGGTTGTAAAAGGTTGAAGTATTATTACCAAAGTTATTGCCACCTGCCCAATCCAGGACAATAATAAGCTAAGTACCAATTAAAACATTTAATTTTGTATTTTCTCAGTGCAGTGGTGTGTGAATATTTTTACCCATTTTTTCTTACATTGATAATTTATGAATAAATTCAAAGAAATGGATCTTGATCAGAACAGTGAAATAAATATGCCAAACCTACCAGCTTCAACTAGTGACTTTAAACAGGACATAGCTTATAAAGACACGTTTCGGGATGTATTAGACAATAGTCAACCAAAACAGTTAAATGAAATCAGTGCAGACTCTGGACTTTTAGATAGTAGCATGTCAGATTCATGTCGAGTCCGTGAGAAACGAGTAGTCACACATAAGTAAAACAATGCTGAGTGAAAATCCCAAACAGTTGAAGTTACAAGACATGTTTACTGCATGAATGTCATCAACAGAAAAAAATAGTGAAAAACTTGAAAAGAACCTATCATCTATGGAAAATATAGTGAAAAACAATCTAATCTCATTAGAGCAGTGCTTAATGCGCAAATTTCAAATATTAAAGAAGACTTAGTTGGTGTGTTTTCTCAAGTGACAGCTACAGATGAATGTGTGAAGAAAGTAGAGTGGAAGGTAGAAGCTTCAGAATGCAAAATACAAACATTAGAGACAAAAATAGGGGAAGTAGACAAGGATCTCAGATCTGAGATAGGTGCTATTGAAGTTAGATGTAATGATTCTGTTGGCGACACTACTACACAAGCTGCAAACAAGCTGTAACCTTTACAAATAAGTTAAATGAAAAAATAGACAGTGTTGCCTTAGATGTAGATGAAAAAGTTCAGAAGATAACTTAGATAACAGACTCAAACGAGTCAGACTTAAATAGTGAAGTCAGTATTATCAAAAAACAAGTACAACAGTTACAAGATGGGGCTTATCTATAAACATTCTGTAATGTAGACACTCAAGCTTTCCTACTATGCCACTAAAGTGTTTTCCCAGTGGCAAGTATTTTCATCCAGTTGATTTTATACAACATTGCTGTGATAGTTTTCTCCCTGGTATGAGTGATGAATTAAAAATTAAGTTTATTACAAGATCTTTAGAAGGGAAGCCATGTCATGGGACAACCAACTTGACTGTAGCAGTTTATCTGTAGATGAATTCGAAAAATGTTTCTTGAAAGAGTTTTGGTCTGATACTGAACAAGCAAGGATAAAGAGTAAGTTTTTAAATGGTCCAATGCAGAGGAAGCAGAGAGTTTTGCAAAGACCAGATCAGGAAACTTGCACACTTAGACCAACCTTTTGATGAATTAACTCAGGTAGATGCCCTTAAGAGAAGACTACCAGAAAGAATTCAAATGGGGTTAGTTTATGGGCCAGATGATTCTGTAGACCAGTTCCTCAAATGTGTAGAAAAGTTGGACAGGGCATAGAATGGGTTTGGCCAACATAGCACTGATTTCAGGAGGCCAAACTGGAGTAACCACAATCATAAAAGAAATAATAACAATAATGACAATTTTAACCAAGGTCATAACAACAACACCCTAGGGAGGATTGACATGAACCCAAATAATTTTAGAAATTATCAGGATGTTGGATCAAAAGATGTGGGGACCAACAGTTTTATGAAAATAGAAATTCTGAGAACAGAAATGGTGATAGGAATTTTTGAAAATAGAGGTGGACAGTGGACAAATAACCAGTCCCCCCCACACATGTGAGAGATAATGATATTAGAGGTGATAGGTTAAACTGAAACCTTCTCACTTGGCAGAAACATTGGTGAACAGTCATTTTTTGAAAATAAACAGAAACATAAAACCTACACAAAACTGACTATGTAAAATTTGGAGAGTTAACACCTACTTGATTATTTTCTGAGTACAGGAGGATGTTTTTCTGTTTCTAGTGAAAAAAAAAGTTTTTGATAATACCAAAAAGGTAAGGTAATGGAATTTTACAAAATGTACACGTATATCAAATTATGTTGAACACCCTGAGTAACCAGTAAACAATTATATAGTATATATAGCTATTAATAGAGGAGTACAACTAAGATATTTAGTGTCATGTACTAGTTTTCAAAGTGTTTGTATAATGTAATAAGTGAAAGTACTGTTGCCTAGTGAAGTGTATTTGAAAGCAGTGAAGTGATTGTAGGGAGTGTTAGCTTTGTGATCCTTAAGTTGAAGTAATATGATTATATATGCAGTAATGAGTTGTGCAAACAATGCAATGATTACACACAGCAAAGTAATAAAACCTGTAAATAGTGTAACGTCTGTTTCTGTTGTTAGAGGAAAAGCTATACCAGTTTTGAGGTCTGCTGCTGCATGATGTTATTTTGTGAGGCTGATCTACTGTGTAAGTTGAAGCAGGTGATTTTTCGTA
Source organism: Schistocerca piceifrons (assembly GCF_021461385.2). Lineage (NCBI taxonomy): Eukaryota > Metazoa > Arthropoda > Insecta > Orthoptera > Acrididae > Schistocerca > Schistocerca piceifrons. The sequence goes on from NC_060138.1 coordinate 688,897,731, forward strand.
AGTGATTATTATTTTGGAGTATTTAGTGGAGTAATGAGGTGATATTATGAGGTGAAGTTATTATGTTAGTGCACTGAGTAGGTATTTGATGAAGTTGAGGGAGAAGTTTGGGTCAGTTACACCAAACAAAACTCCCATTTTGCAGTAGTTCATTTATTCACCTCTTTACACAAGCAAGGCTTACGAAGAACTAACCTAGCAGTTTTGCCCAAAAATAATCTTAGTTTAGTTCAAAGACGATACTCAGATCGATGCTGGTGTCAACCTCATCGGCACCACATAGGCCCCCCCCCCAAGCATGGAGTACTCTTGAGAAGCTGGGGGAGGGGGGGGGGTGACTATGTCATCAGCAGGGGTGGTCCGTGGGAGCCGGACGATGGTCAGCTCGGCAGCATCATCGGGGAGCTGTGTTGGCAGATGTCGTGAAAGAAGGTTCGGCCACCGAACCTAGAAGTCGTTGAAGTGCGCCGGGCGTCGTACAGGGCGTGCTGGTCATGCAGCGACAGGGAGGCCGGCGGTTTGCGGGTGAAATGGAGCAACAACGACGACGTCTCCGGTGGGCGTGGCGAACACACGAAGCATATCCAGGTCGACGTCGCGCGAGAGGGGAACACATTTCACCAGGTGGCAGGGAATGGCAGAGGTTGTGTCATGAGCACCGGATGAAGGGAAACACATGACAAACTGTGTCATCGCGTAGTATTATAGAGATGTCATGGATTATGTCTGGGGGGACAGGCACAAAAACCTCGAGCGTGAGCACGTTCAAGATGGGGGGGGCGTGAGAAACCTCATCAGGGCGAGGCAGGTGACAGGGGAAAGGTTGAAGGGACCGGCAGTGAGGGCGTGGTCGTAGGTAAGCTCGAATGTGGGGAGCATGTGATCACTCGACGGAGTGCGTGAGACCAGAGTAGAGGGCGAGGTCGGAGAAGAGCTCAACTATTGGAGCTGGCACTCGACCGAGTGTGTAAGTCCGATTTGGAGGGAGTGGTCGGTGCATCGTGAGCCACGACAGTGAGTGGCGTGGTCGTGGCCTGAAGGGGGGTCGAAGTGGGCTCGACATGAGCAGGCTTAAGTCTGTTAAGAGAGACTGTAAGAGCTGAATCTTTTATCTGGATGTCATAGGTGGTGGCTGAGTGCCGGAGAACTTGGTACGGGCCGGTATATGGAGGTTGGAGGGGAGCACGGACAGTGTCATCTCGGAGCATGATGTATTCACAATTGTCCAGAGATTTTGGGATGTGAACCTTAGGGCGGGAGTGGCTGGCAGGCAGAGGGATATGGAGGTTGGTGAAGTGGCGTCTAACGTGGTCCATGAAGGAAGGTAAGTCAGATTGAGGGAGAGAAGCGGAAGGGCTCACAAGTTTGCCAGGAAGAACAATGTTCTGGCCGTATACGAACTCGGCTATTGTGCCTTTGAGGGTTCCTTATAGATCGCACGAATGCCAAGTAGCACGAGGGGAAGGGCCTCTGTCCATAGAGAGTCGTTGCATCGAAGAGCCGCCTTGAAAGTGCGGTGCCAGCACTCAACTAGCCCGTTACTTTGTGGGTGATATGCTGTGGTATGGATGCGCCAGATGCCGCAAATGTTACAAATCTTGTTGAACAGGGCCGACTCAAATTGTCTGCCCAGGTCACTCGTGATGATAGCTGGACATCCAAAACGCGATACCCATGACTCGACGAAAGCTCAAGCAACAGTTCCTGCCGTAATATTGGGGAGAGGGACAGCCTCGACCCAGCGAGTTGTTCAGTCAATAGACGAGAGCACATAACAAAAGCCATTAGAGGGGGGAGAGGGCCGACAATGTCAGTATGAATATGCTGGAAACGCTCAGAAGGGATCGAAAAGGCGCCAGGGGGGGGGGGGGGGTGAAGTGTGCTTGTGTAGTTTGCAGCGTTGGCACGCGATGCAGGAGCGTGCCAATTGCTGGCAGTCCTTGTTGACATTTCTCCACACAAAGTGCTCCACTACGAGGTGGGTGGACGCACGAACACCGGGGTGGGCTAAATTAAGCAGTGCGTTGAAGACAGCTCGATGGAGCATGGTTGGGGTGAGCTAGCGTAACGTGCCCGTACTGTTGTCGCACCAAATCTCACCAGAAATGCTGGGGAAGGTGGTGCGGACAAAGTGTAGTGAAGAGGTAGAGTCTGAAATCAGGTTCTGTGTGTCCTCACCGTCGGGTTGGAGTTTAGGCACGCGATGCAGGAGCGTGCCAATTGCTGGCAGTCCTTGTAGACATTTCTCCACACAAAGTGCTCCACTACGAGGTGGGTGGACGCACGAACACCGGGGTGGGCTAAATTAAGCAGTGCGTTGAAGGCAGCTCGATGGAGCATGGTTGGGGTGAGGGAGCGTAACGTGCCCGTACTGTTGTCGCACCAAATCTCACCAGAAATGCTGGGGAAGGTGGTGCGGACGAAGTGTAGTGAAGAGGTAGAGTCTGAAATCAGGTTCTGTGTGTCCTCGCCGGCGGGTTGGAGTTTAGGCAGTTCAGAGAGATCTAACAGCAAATGAACTTCGTCGACTCATGTAAGGAAATCAGCGTCGACTCGTGAAAGGAAATCAGCAACTATATTGTCAGCATCCTTCATGTGTCTGACATTGATGGTGAATTGAGATATGAAGTCCATGTATCTGAAGCGGCGAGGAGGCGGGTCAGCTGGCGGGATTGTAATGGACGCAGCCAGGGGTTTGTGGTCTGTTAAAACATAGAAACCGCGCCCCTCAACGTCAGTCTTAAAATGCTTGATCACATCATAGACCGCGAGCAACTCCCTGTCAAACGCAGAATATTTCTGTTCTGTCAAACGCTGAATATTTCCGTTGTGCATTGGTGAGCTTGCACGAGAAGAACTGCAGAGGCGAAGTTAGGCCCTCGACTGTCTGGCTAAGGATAGTACCGATGGCAGTACCGCTTGTGTCTCTGGTGATGAAAAGCTGCGCATTGGGATGCGGATGCGCGATGGTGCAGGCCTCAGCAAGAAGATTTTTGAGGGCAGTGAAAGAGGCAGTCATAGCAGGGGTCCATGGAATGGGCCAAGATCCAGAAGTGTTGGTGCCTGCCAAGGCGTCCGTCAGTGGAGCCTGAATCTCTGCAGCCCGAGGTAGATGACGGCAATAATAATTAACCGTCCCCAGAAAGCGCCGAAGCTCTTTGAATGACGAAGGTCTGTGTAGGTTTAGTATTGTTTGTATTTTGTCAGGGGGCAGTAAAATGCCATCGGCAGAGACCCAAAAAACAAGAAAAGTGACAGTGGTTTGATGTAGCTGCAATTTGTCCTGGTTGGTCTCGATGCCTGCTGCCGCGAGAGTGTTCATAACAGTTTGCATATGTCGAATGTTGTCCTCGATGGATGAGCTGAACACAAGAATGTCATCAAAATATGCAAAGCAGAATTTTAGTTCGAATAGCACTTCGTTGATGAAGCGTTGCCAGGTCTGGGTTGCGTTTTTCAGATGGAAGGGCATGAATCGGAACTGAAATAACTTGATTGGGCTGGTGATTGCTGTCTTTTCGATGTCTTCAGGTGCCACGGGGATCTGGTGGTAGGCCCGTTTGCAATCAATGACAGAGAATGTGGTCACACCTGTGAGGGAACTGTTAGAGTCGGCAATGTTAGGTATGGGGTAGGTGTCCATAATTTTTTGTGCGTTTAGTCGACGGTAGTCTCCGCACATGCGCCACGACCCATCTTTCTTGGGTGTCATGTATATGGGCATAGACCAGCTTCTGGCAGAGGGTTCAATGATGCCGGAGCTTAGTTGTTCAGAAATCTGTTTTTTAAGGTCGGAGAGGCGCTCGGAACAAAGTCGACATGGTTTACTGGAGATCGGGGGACCTGGCGTGAGGTGAAGCTTGTGAACCATTCTGTTGGTGACGATGGAATTGTTGCCAGCGGCACAGGAGATGGTTTGTTCACAATGCGTGGTGGGCGGGGCAGGGGAGTCGTGGTTGAGGTGTTCGGAGCCACTCGGCGGATCCGACGGGAGCCGAGGCAGCGAAGTGTCCCAGGAGTCAACGTGATAAGTTGGCCGCCGGTCCGACGCAGTGGCACCATGGTCGGGTGAGCTCGGTAGTGCTCTTGAAGCGTTAGTGAGTGCATTGTCCAAGGGCGCAGCCTGTGGCAGCACAGTCGGGGGCGAAAAGCTTGGTGCAAGTGCACTGTTTGTGTTGTCAGTGGCGGTCGCACGTCGGCATGCAGGAGCCGAAGTTGCATAGTTTGAGGTGCTGTCCGCGAGGGATGGGGGTAGGAGCTGTCAGTTCGGGAACATGTGATGCTCATCGCGCATACACACTTGTGTCCAGCCAAGTGTCAAACTCTGCCGTGTTAGGAGGGTGTGGCCCTGCGGAACTGTCAGTACACGTTATGGCAGTCTTGATAGCACATTTGCAAGAGGTAGTGGGAAGTAAACACATGGAAGCTCGATTGCTGGGATTGCAAGCAGATTCGGCGCACTTACTGACCTTGCTTTGTCCTTGCTATAGTGTCTGTAATTCCTTTGCTGCATCGGAGAGCTGGAGCTGTGTTTCGTGGAGCCAGAGGGAAAGCTCGAAGTTTTCCTTGTGTAACGTCGTCGACAGAGACAAGCATGTATGGATGAGATAACCCTGGACCAATGTGCCGGGGAGGGGGGGGGGGGGGGGGGAGGGGAGGAACACAGCGGAAGTGAGTCTTGGACGGATGGTGAACCACAGTGTTTCGAACTAGGCCCGGTGAAAGTTTGTGGTGTAGTATTGGTTCGTCAATTTCCCACACAAAAAAAGTTCACTCGAGTTTTCAGTTTGCGGAGAGTGAGATGACGTGTGAGGTTGAACCCAAGCATTGTAGTTTAGTTGAATTCACGGCTTGCAGTGAAGTATGACGAGAGCGGATGTTCGACGACGCTAAGGATGTGGACAGCAGTGAACCATCGGCACCTGTGTCCACTAGGAAAAGGTATACTGACGAAATGTCTTTAATGTAAAGTTGTCCACAATTATCCGGTCGTTCCCCCCACTGGGGGGTTCCTGTCATGTTGTGCGCAGGAGGCGTCACCCGAACCTACCTGCAATTGGCGTTTGGGAAGTAGTAGGGTGGTCTACAGTTCCATGCCGCCTCACCGAATCATATATGGAAGTGACAGTACGGGTAGTGCGGTTGCATTTCCTGCAGAAAGTTCGTTGCCAGTGGCGATGGCTGAAGTTCGGTGGCCGCTGCAGGTTCGGTTGCAGGAGGGGGCGTGACCACGGGAAGAGCCGGTGAAGTCTCAGTTGCTTGTTTACTGCTTCCGGGGCGAGCGGAACAGTCGGAACAGTACGTCCCCGGCCGTGTCTGGCCGCAGGGCGATGAGCCTGAACCTGAGACTCGTCAGGCAGGCAGTGGCTGGCGAAATGGAGCAGTGATGCATCGTGTAACTTGTCAGCAATCGTCATTCTTTGCTCAACAGGTTCAGCACGCCTTTAAGCCTGAGCAAAGCGGATGTGAGGAGATAGTTTATCTGACCAGATGGTGAGGAGAGCTGCATCAGAGAATAGATCTGCGCTGACCAGGGAATGTATCCATCTCCAGAGCTTGGAAGGTTTGTCGTTGCCTCGTTGCCTAGTTGCTCGATGTGGAGCACTTGCCATATTGCTGCCTCAGTTGAGCATGCAAGCCTACTTAGAACTGTCTCTTTGGCTAGAGTGTACTGGGTAGCTGAGTCCGGGGCATTGACCAGGTCAGCAATCAAGTCCTCCTGCTCGCGCAGGTGGGTGATAAGGCATAGAAATCTGGTTGACTCGTCAAGTTTGTAATGGTCGAACACTTCATCCACAATTTTGAACCAGGTTGTTGCCCTGTCGGGATTAAATGGCGGCAGCGTCGGTAGGTGTTGTAGAATGTTATGAAGAACAGGTTGAGTTGAATTCGTCAGGGCATGCCTGAAACAAGCTGTTGTTGTTGTAGTATTCTAGGAAATTGTTCCTCCAGGGGATGTGGCGATGACAGCTGATCGGGTGGCAGCGTGAAAGTGATGCGTTGTGGTTGATCGTGATCCATCACGACGCGGAAGGCCAACATGGGTGAAGCACTGTAATGTGTCAACTGCAGTTGTGGAAGCTCAACACGGTGTGGGTGTTTTTGGATTGACGCACCGAGATGTGCCAAGAACGGTGGCGGAAGCCCGACTGAAGCCGGTGCGGGGGCGACAGGTGAGAAAAAGTTCAAAGTTTGAAAACGTGCTATAGAGTGGAAAGGTTGATGTATGATCAGAGCCAGAGCCACCTGTGTTGCAGGGAGGCTGTGGAGGTGCGAGCTGTCCAGAAGCGCAGTCCGGAAAATGTTGTCAAACGTGGGACGGAATGTGTGACTGTTCGCTGTCCATAGTCAATCCACTCAAAACAGTGTGTGGATGAGGTGAATGTCATGGCACAAAACACTGAGGCGTAGCAGTGGGACGGAGATGGAGGTCAGGCACAGATAACAAGCTATTGTTCCTGTTGCAGGCAGAGGTATCGAAGCAGGAAGGCATGTGCTGATGCTGAACCGAGGCAAGCGCTCATGTGGTCGGATGCTGAGGAGGTTGACCTGTGAACAAAGCAGTTCCAGCCACGTGGCAGAAATCCGCATGGTACTGCATGTATTGTGGCATGGCAAATCGTTGTCCTGGCAGTGGTAGGTTGTCCAATGAAGCATTTGCAAAAATCAGCAGTGGTCCCGCACTGCACGGAGATCTGTAAGAGGTAACTGCACTGTTGATGAGGGAGGGCACGTGGTAGGAAAAAAGGTGTCTGATAGCCAGAGTGAGGCACACTCCCAACCTCACTTATTGTTGCAGGCTCGAAAACGTTCTGCGAAATTGGGGTAATCGTCAAGTGAGAAGCATCGTGTTGCAGTCTTGGCGGGTGTACATTGCCCGCAACACGATGCATGTCAATCACAAAATCTGGTGTTAAGCGTCTGGCCAAAGCCATTATTCAAATGCTGTGTCGAAGTAACACACGCGAAAATAATCGATGCGGAGGCCGCGGACACAGTAAAACAGTGAAAACGGAAGACGTTATCACGTCGGGGTCACCAGTGAGGGAGAAGTTAGGGTCGGTTACACCAAACAAAACTCCCATTTTGCAGTAGTTCATTTATTCACCTCTTTACACAAGCAAGCCTTACAAAGAACTAACTTGGTGGTTTCGCCCAAAGATAATCTTAGTTTAGTTCAAAGACGATACTCAGATCGATGTTGTTGTCGACCTCATCGGCGCCACAAAGTATTGGTGTATTAGTAATGTAATGAGGGGAATGATGTTAGTTAGGGACTGGTTAGGGAACCTGTCTTTTCTTACTGTGGAGGAAGTGTATGAAAGAGACACGTAGTCAGCAAGGTTTGTAATGCAAGTTGTGTTTGATTTGAAGTAACAGATGCAAGTAAATACTCAGTTATATTTATGCAGAAAGGTTGATTGTATGTGAAGTGTGACATCTTTTGTAATTAGCCAACATGTCAATAATCTGCATCTTGTTGGTAATTAATGTGAAGAACATGACACTTGAAAATAGGAAGTAAACTGGGGAATGTCTTTAGTAAATTAATAACTATACCTATACACCACTACGTACTTGTACACTGTTGAAAGGCAATGGGAAATAAAAACTGTTTACTTCTGAACTTACAATTTTTTTCTTTACTTACACTGAAAGGTAAGTCAGGATGGCATGTCTGAACACTTGATGGTTGATTATTCAGCACTCAAAAGGCTTTATAAATTGAACTACTTATTGTATCAGACTATACACTTGAGACATGTAACTATTCTGCTATTGTTTCTGAAAATGTAATAGATGTGGGAGTTATTATGTTACTTTTCTGAAAACATGATGAGGTATATAAGTTTGTGAAACATGTAACCCCAGATAGGAGAGTTTATACTGAATTCGTCTTCTGCTTGATGTGCACCAAGTGTTACAACCATACAGTGACTTACTGAAATGTGTAATGATCAACATTTATCTGTACAGAAATTCTAGTTTTTAAGTGCTTCAACACAACCATATCCCCCACAATGACTTGTAAATATTTTAGTGCTATTGCATTTTTTCTTTGATGTTTTGTTATTTATGTAACCAGGTATGAGCATGGGCGTGATTCTTGAAAAATACTAATTAGTACAAAGACTACTTTGCCATTGAATACTATACCCTCACTCCATAACCGCTGCATAACATTTTATGATTTTTGTAAATACCTTGAAGATACTGTAATATATGTACACTATTCTTTGTGTCTGAACTACTTGTAAACGGTCGAGAATGCACCATGCAATTTTACAAAGATGTCTATGACCCAGAACTCTGAAACAAATAAATCCTATCTTCACCGAAGTGTGTAAAAGATATCAGGAGAATTATTGAAATCTGTGGGCACTTGTTTCCCAAAATTTGATACATAATATCACCTGTGTACAGTGCATAATTTTGTGTATTACCTAAGTGGACATTTTCCAATTCTATCTATCTTTAAGTGAATTTTCAGCCGGAAATGGTATGTAAATTTCAGACAACCCCATAATCTTGAGAGAACATTTTCATTTGTGTACTTTAAGAGTTAGTTATATGACATGTTTATATGGACATTCATCATAGTGCTTATAAATAGAAGTTATTTCATTGCTGTTGTATATTATCCTCAACCATGAGTTAAACCAAATTGATAGTGAAGTTAGCTGTGTGTTTAAACACACTACATGATATTCCCAATTGAAGTTGTGCCATGTTAGCACACAGGACTTACATTTGAACTACTATACACATAATCTGTTATCCTGGAACTGAGTAGTGCTTATGTAGCACACAGAATTCATCGGATGCTTTGACGTTTTAGTAGTATCTATGCTGCACACAGTATTTTCTTGAACTATTGACAATGTAAAATGATATTGTAAGCCATGGTAGTGCTAAAAAGGCACAGAGGACTTGCTCAGATATACAGCATCGCATTTTCAGTAGTGAAATTGGTATTGTAATCTACAATATTGCAAGTGGTATCGTATTTTTCAGTTATGATGAAGGTAACAGAAATGACTATTTTCAAAATAGTATTAACTTTTCAAAAAATTGAGTAACTTTAGTAAGTCAAGTGTATAAGAAAACAAATCATTTATCTTATTATTTTCTGCATCCAAGTTAAAATTTACTGATTGTGGAGTGTTAGTTTTAGTCCTGTTACCCGTAATGCATTAATATTTGCTTTGTAGTTTTGTCTTAATATGAGTATCTTTTTTTATAATAGAGGAAACATTCCACGTGGAAAAATTATATATAAAAACAAAGATGAGGTGACTTACCGAACGAAAGCGCTGGCAGGTCGATAGCAATGAGGCAACAGTTCGTTGCGAAAGCTTGAATTTTGTGTGTATGTTTGTGTTTGTTTGTGTGTCTATCGACCTGCCAGCGCTTTCGTTCGGTAAGTCACCTCATCTTTGTTTTTATATATTATGAGTATCTTTTCTTTGATATCGCTAATTGGAATGTATACAAAATTAGAGAACATTGGATTCTGAACCTGATACATTGTGAAGTGTTGTAGGAAATACCCTGCGAGCTGTGTCCAATCCTAAAAAATCAAGACCATCAGCTGTATGTGAAGAACCATCAGACACCACCCTCCAATTCAGCACACACCAGACGTCGTCCTTTTTTTTTTTTTTTTTTTTTTTTTTAAAAAAAATATTCAGACCACAGAAACCCATGACAATCTTTTGTAACACCTGTTTTACTGCATGTTCTACTTTTCAAATTTGTAAATACCATGCACACCAGCGAGACTTTCCCTTGCAGTGGAATGTGACATGCAATAAGCCATTTGGACCATGTATATTCTCAAATTTATGATCTTATCCTTTTTTCACTCTTATTTGAAATGTTATTACTTCGATTGCATAATATGTCGTGCTAAAACAATTAACCTCTGTGATAAAAACAAATTTCATAAAATTACTGTACTACAAAAAGATAAATTTTTGTTTATGTAAATATGTTTTTCGTAATTGTTCTACAGGGCTGTTGAGTGAATTTTCATTTTCTGTAAATTATTTTTGATTTAATTTTCTGTTTCGATCTCAGTATGAATATATCTTTACTGATGTACTTTGGATCAATGTTAACTGGGCACCATGGGTTGTATGTTGTGTGGTGGGAAGGAAGGAAGGAAGGAGAGATGTAGTTTTTCTGGAGTTGCGTATAAATGGAGTGTATTTCACTGAGTGAAAATTATTTACCAATGAGTTTGTCGTCTGTTATTTCAAGAAACATGTCAAACTATAGGGTTTCCAGACCTACAAGAGAACCTGGTTTCCAAACAGAAGAAATTCAAGCAATGGATTGAAGGAGATCCTCAAAAACCAGATGAGTAATTTTTCTTTATAACTACCACTAGACCTGGCTAACATATTTTAAATCTGTGATCATTTGTTACAATTAATGGTCTTCCAATTGTGCATAACAAAGGACGGCGTTAAAAGGTGTCATACAAAATTGCTTGGACCACAGAGAATTCTCAAGCAGTCAAAGAGAAAAGATTTGTACTGGTGGCCCTGATCCACGGTGATGGATGAAGAGCAGTCACAACAGGTGACTCAGCAGGTAATGAATGCTCGAGCTACAGTATCTGCCGAGATACCGTTCGAAGGGGCCATTTCTATCCACCGTGTTATGCAGTAAATGACTAACAGAACGTAGCAGTGGCCGTTAGAGGGGGTGGGGAGCCAGGGAGGTCCCTACGTATGTGTTTAAATCATCCCTTTGGAATCACAAAGTGTCCAAGAGGCAGCTGAGAGTGCTGAACAACATTAGTATGCTGGCATGATACACATGCTTGAGCCAGCTCATAGCAGTCTTTCTTAATATCTGGCCAGATGAAATGTTCAGTGATGAGGCGAATCATCACCCTGATGCTAGGGTGAGCTAGTCCATGTAGTGAAGAAAAGATAGTCTGGTGAAGAGGAAGAGGTATGAGTGGCTGTGGTGTGTTTGTTGACATGTCACAGTGAAAGAGCACGGTCAGGTGTGTAGGGTGGTGGAGCTGTTTGTAGTTAGTAAATGCAGCTTAAGATCTGTTGTTTGTAGTCATATGAATTCTGCTAGGTCAAAAAGGCTTGTAATAGTATGAATGTGTGACATGTAGTCTGCTGCAGTATTATCCGCACCTTTCATGAAACGGGTGTCTGTCATATATAGGCTGATGAATTCCATCTGCTGAAATCAGTGTAGAGGGAGGTCACTGGCAGGATTAGGTAGTATATCAATGAGAGGACAGTGGTACATGTAAATAGTATGTCACATGCCTCGGTAGCCTCTCAAAAATGGCATGTGGCTTCGCAGACAGCAAGAAGTTCCCTATCAAAGGCGAATCACATATGCTGAGAAGCAGACAGTTTTTTGGAAAAGAAGTGTAGTGACTGAGAGGTATTGCCTACATGTTGTTGCAGCACAGCACTGATCGTGATATTGCTAGCATCAGTAGAGATTGAAATTGGGGCGTCAGTGCTGGAAAGAGCTAGTGTGACTGCATTAGCTAGATCCATTTTCAAGTTGTTAAAGGCTTGAGTTGTGCCTTGGGACCACATCACTTTGTGATTGCCTGAGGTACGCTTGCCTCGTAAGGTGCCAGTTAGGGGCATCTGAAGAGAGGTGGCATGATGAATGTGGTGCCTGAAAAAAATTGATCATGCTCAAGAAACACTAGAGATCACGAAAAGCGATGGGCAGTGGTAAGCTCATAATGTGACTGATGTGTTCCGACGTAGGACATATGCCTTTAGAGTTCACAGTGTGGCCTAGGAAAGTAATTTCTGTCAGACACAACTGTGATTTGTCATAATTTATCTCTACACCATTATCTGAGAGTACGAAGAGAACTTGGAAAAGGTGCTGCCCATGTTCTTTAGCTGGAAAAAATTAAAATGTCATCGAGATAAGCGTTACAAAATGAAAACTGGAGAAATGAAGAGTCAACAAAACGTTGCCATGTCTGAGCTGCATTTTTGAGTCCGTAAGGCATAAAGCAATATTCAAACAAGCCAAAGTGAATTATAAAAGAAGTTTGAGGAATGTCATCTTTGTACGTTGGAATCTGGTGATATGCCTTACAACGGTCAATGATGCAGAAATGCCAAGCACCACATAATTGCAATGCAAAATCTTGAATGAGAGGGATGTAATTGTCAAAATGGTGTGCGCATTGAGCCTGCATTAATCCTCTCAAAGTCTGAAAGTTGAGTCCTTCTTGGAGATGAGATGAATAGGTGATGACCAATTGCTATCAGAAGGACATATGATCCCTAAGCTTAACAATTCCTGAATGCAGCGCAAAGTTTCTTAACCATCAAGCAGCATGCTTTCGCATGGACAGGAGGTCCTTTGGTGATACGTAGCCTATTGCAAGTTCATTTCTAATAACCTTAATGCGTGCTCTCTATGGATTTGAAGTAACATGAGCAGTAGGCATTCTGGGGTGTGGGACAATGTCACACACAAATTAGGGCTGTCCTGAAGTGTAGGCAGTGAAGGCTGAATCCTGTTGAGAGCGATGTGGGCATGGTCAGTGTCATCTGTGGGTGCAGAGGCCAGATCGGCTACCGTGTGGCACGGTCGCTTGATGAGGTGAGCGTGCTTTGTACTGGCAGTGGGTCTGTTGGCACAGACTTGTATAGGCTTGGAGGGAGAAAACTGCAAACTGTTGCAAAGGTGGTGTTGTCTGCCTCGTTGGCGGATGTGTTGTTGAAGCTCTTAGTTGTGGAGGAAGAAGTTTGCTCACCATGTGTGTGAGCAAAATGGCAGTTCAACATGAACCTTCTTAGTGATAGCCATGGTTGTGGTTGTGGGATTTGGGTGTACAACATGTGCAGTAATGGGTGTTCATGATGGGAGTTCAGCAGTGTTTTTCCATGCACATACCAGTTCCACTGACATGTTGATGATGAGTGCTTGCAGCGATGCATTTCCTGCACATAGAGCTGTGATGTCAAGTCACTGGTTGAGCAGTGAATTCACAAAGTCAGAAGTGAGACACATGAGTTCAGCTAACTGTGGCAGAGAGGCAGTAGTCATCACCCTTGAATGCTACGAAGGAGCCCTCAATGTGTTGATTGAAGGAATATTGTAACAGTGTGGCCATTAAAAGGTCTGGAGAGTCGGTAGTGTCACAGGAAGTCTACGCCTAACACAGGTTCATCGATGTTAGCCTCATTAAATGCCAAAAGAAAACAAAATGCTGGTTGAAATTTGGGATTCAAATGAGTAGTGTCATAGACCTTAAGCAAAGAGTTGTTAGCCGCTCACAGAGTCAGGACAGAAGGTGGAGGTGGCACAGTAAACAATTCCAGGGGTAGAAAACTAGTATCTGCACCAGTGACAGCCAGGAGGAGCATGTCAAGAATGTACAGTGTGCCTGACAGTAGTTGTTTATTATGAGATGACTGGTGCTGATGTAGGCACCCTGTAGGATGTTCATGAGATGATGTGCATAATTTATCCCTCGGGGCAAATTTGGGTCCCATGAGCAAGGCAGGTGGCACTTTGAACCACATCCCTGTGGTCGACTTGATACTAACACGGAGGATACAAGTAGTGTGACTGCTAACCAGGGGTAACATCTGTCTTTGCAGCAATGGACCCAGTTGAGGCTGTGTTGGAGAGCAGGCGAGCTGGAGTGGTGGGGGCAGCAGGCTTTCTACCACCACCTTCAGGTACCACTTGATTGAGGTTGTCAATTGCCATGACCTCCTGTGGCCATGTGTGAAACTGCATACTGAAGTGTTTACAGGATTGCCAACCATAGGTGGTGTTGATGAAATCGCCATAAAAATGTTTTTATTGGGTCATTACCATGAGATGAGAGTTATAGGCATATGGCTGGCAGTATTTTAACTATCCAAAGTGACCACAGAGCTTTGCCGGATATGCATGAAGTGTCTATTTGTGTTCTAATCTTTTGCCAAAGTTGAGAAGGTGTGAGGTTGCTGAGTGATACTCCAGGCACTATGTCTGAATTGCCTGTTGCTGGGTTCTTGACAAATGCTCGAGAATTGTGGTTCCTCAACAGTACCATAGGGATGAGATCAGACATCAAATCCATATGCTCATGTAGAGCTGTAACCAATGTGACGAACAATGTTTCATTTGATAGGATGTCGTGAACATTCAGGATGCCCACTAGAGAAAACTGTGTCTTTGGGGGGCCTTAGTGGTTGGTGGCAGTCATGGTAAATGTTCCAAGAAAGATGGCAGTACAGATGGAGCAAACACTGACGAAGATGTTAAGACTGTAGAGGCTGGTACTGTATCTGGGCACTATACTTAATACTGTTCTTGGGGTACATGCATGTAAACCAGCATGGCAAGCATGGTGGTAGACATGAACAGCACGGCAGAAACGGCCATGGCCTTTGAAAAATTTGGAATGCACAACTTAGTGCACAGTGTATTGTTTAAGGTTCAGGTGCAACTGCTCAAGATAAGAGCACCAGATGAGGCAGAAACAGTAAAAGTCAGATTGTTCACTGGTAAAAGTTCACTGTTCATGCTCTGCTACTTTTACACTGGGTTCAACACTTGCGAATTGTTGTTGAATCAGATGAGGTTATGTGCATATGTCAGCAATATGGCATCATGTTGTAGCAAGGCAGTGGTCTGCGTTATAGGTTAGGCTCAAGAAATGTAAGAAACAGGTCATGCAACATTACAGAATGTTTGTGCACAGAAAATCCACTAAACAGAGCAATGTTATGTGTAAAATGTTCTGGGAAATGTCCATGGGGCGTAGAAACTAGTGCAGCAATGGTTACTGTCTGTGCTGTTTGTTGAGAGAGTTGTGATGGTGACAAAGCAAATTGTTCATAATTTTTAAATTTCACATGATTCAAAGCACATGGTGGCAAATCAGAATGGGAGAAATGACCACAGGCAATGATGTGGTAGATGAATTTGGTTGCTGTGTCTTAGCAGTCATTGTTAGCCATATTGTCCTGAGTTATTTTGTACACATAAATTGCTCAAACCATGGAAGTTCATGGAAAATGTGTAACATGGGGTTACAAGTGTGGGTGCAGTTGGATTTCATAGCAAAATAAAATTGTAAACACCACGTTAAATGAATAATGCTTTATTATAAGTAACACATTTGCACAAGTCAACCACACAGTTCAACAGTAAACAAGAGACTGCCCGACTCCGTCTTAGTACAGATATTTCACATTACTTGATACATTGATCCACCACACTTAACTTTGGCCACATCAATATCTGTTTCTATTTCTGGCAAAGTGACTGCCTTTGCTTCAGAATTCTCTGTAACTTTCATTGAAGCTAAACCAACTCTAATTTTGTCATGATCTTTCAGTCCAATCATTCTATTTCTGACAGACAATTCCCCAACATAATAGCTAGTATCATCATTGTTACATTTATTCATATTGCATGTATTGTTAATATTGTTGCTTCCTGTTCTAATTACTATATTTATTAAACCCTTTGCACATATTTTTGTTACCTATTGTTGCATCCAAGTTGCATATAGCAAACTCTCTTCTTTGTTTCTCACTACAATTCTCTTCCGCCGGCCGGAGTGGCCGAGCGGTTCTAGGCTCTACAGTCTGGAATCGCGCGACCGCTACGGTCGCAGGTTCAAATCCTGTGTGTGATGTCCTTAGGTTAGTTAGGTTTAAGTAGTTCTAAGTTCTAGGGGACTGATGACATCAGAAGTTAAGTCCCATAGTGCTCAGAGCCATTTGAACCATTTTTAGCCAATTGTCTTCCCTGTGTAACCTTTGCATATCCATTAGCCTCCCTATGGACCTTGAGTGAGACTCCTGTTACTTTTCTAATGGTCTGCCCTGAAACTTTGAACCATGTGCACTCTCGCCATTGCCTTACTTCCTCTCTCCTCTGTTCAAAATTCTCCCTTCTCTCATTATAATTCCCATTATCTCCCTGTTGTCTGTATCTCCAATTCCCACTATGATTATTATGCCCACTCCGATCATTTCTACACCCATACCTATGATTTTCATTGAAATTATTGCTGTAATTACCATCCCCATGCTCAACAAATTTTGGTGTGTAACACAGAGCCCTACCTATATTTTCTATGAAATCTAGAAACTCTTCTACAGAATCAGTAGTGCTGTGTATGAGTTCCCACTGCAATGACTCTGGAAGCATTCTCTAATGTACACATTTCTGTAAGCACTTCCAATGACCAGTCCAAATGTATTAATTTATTTAATTCTCTTGCACAAAATTGCCTCATGCTCTCTCTAATCATTGTTATATCCTGAGTCATTCAAAAACTCATTTGTAATCTTACTTGGTTATCTTGCCCCCAGTATTTATTTAAGAACATTATTTCAGAAGTCCTGAAATCAACAAATTTTTCTTCATGCTGATTACCCAGTGTCTGAGCTCCCCCTTCTAAATGCCTCTTTACAAATTTAATTTTAGCTGTTTCACTGTGCTGGCAACAAAATTATCTTTACATGTAGCCAAGAAGTCCACTGCATGGTAATTACTGTCTCCACTGAAGGGTTTTGTACACAATCCTTCCCCCATTATTAAATTACGTTGTCCAGCTGCTACATCACTTATTGATTCCTTTAATTCATTTATCTGTGTCTCTCTTTTGCTGACTGCTCTCTTTTGCTAACTTTCCCATCCAGCTTTTCACCCATACTTCTATAACAATCAGCAGTTCCTACATTCACTGATTTAAACTCTGTATTTGTTTGTATTTCAAAGTTTATACATTTCCTTTCTTATGCCTCAGTTCCTCCCACAGGATGATCTTCCACAGTTTCCACTTTGGCTACCAATCCCTTTCCTACCTCATCAACTCTGAGAATAACTCCCTTGACCATCTTAACTGCATTTTCAGCCTTATTTGTAATTTCAGTGAATTTACTATCTAGCTGATCAAATTTTCCACTCACTGCACTTATAACATCACCAAGCTTCAATTCCATATCCTCCAATTTTGCATCTATATTTCTACTTATTTCAGTTTTTATATTCCCAGTTTTATTCTCCTATTTTAAATCTACTCTCCAACTACCTCAGATTTTATGTACCCCATTTATATTTGTAAAACTATCTTTTCTAATTTCTTATTCAGAATTTTTTTAAAAAATGCATTCAGATAACTTCCTGGCATCCAATCTATTTCTTTCCTTCTCCCTGCAATGCTATCACTACTAACATCACTCCCTGAACTCTCTGACCCACAGTCAATTTGCAAATTAATAATTTCATTGGCCGTTGCGGACTATGAGAAAAATTTACAATGCAGCTGCTGACTGTACTTAACTTGCATTTCCACATTGATGTATGCAGCCTCTGCTGCTCTGCATTTCGTCCAATGGCAATGCAATATTGCCCCCTATATGGACCGCCATTTGCCTCATGTGACTGTGTGTGAAGCCGCTGCCTCTGGTGCTTGGAACCAATGCGATGTTGCCCGCATGTGATACTATGTGAAGGCGCTGCCTCTGCAGCTCAGTGCCAATGCAGTGCCTCCCACTTTGATACCATGTAGACACTGCCTCTGCAGCTCATTGATTTTGCCCATAAGAACTGCTTCACTGGCGATGTACCATGTAGTTGTTGTCTGCTGTTGCCGTTACTGACACTTGCTATTATGCTTATCATGTGCACTAAGTGCACTATTGCTGCTACTGCTTTTACACACTGCCACACTGTACAGAAACTCATGAGTCCCCACCCTAACTGGTCACTAGTACAGCTTGGATACTAGGACAACCAATCCGAAATATCAATAGAATAAAATGCAGCTCAATCCAGGATGAGCCAATGCAATTAAGATGTTTGCCCCCTGTTCCCAATTTTGTTGGTAATGTACAGCCATTAACTTTGGGTGTGGCTTGCTACCATCAGTTGGGGGGGGGGGGGGGGGATAACATTGCTCAAAACAGATCAGCTTTAAGTTTTACATGAAACCCTTTCAATTATTCTTTAGAGAAGCACATTGTACGTGAATGGTGGTCACCAACAATAACTCACTGAATACCTGAACTGTGTCTATCACCAGCACAAGTTTTGGCACTACTTTGTGCAGATGTAGCATTACACCCAGAAGAATGCACTAAATCACAATATACAAGTTCCAGTACATAAAAATAACATTCACGGCATTCACACCGCCAATATCAGTACCAATTCAAGATGAAATACCTCACCATCACTCCAGACACAAGATGACAGGCAAAAGACTGAGCTCTGCCCCGTGTGCTTATTTAAAAGTTTGATCATATGACCACTTCTCAATTCAATGCAGATACTTTCATCTCGACCACCACTCATAATTTTCATAACAATTTCATATAACTGCTTATGATAAAACATATGAAAGTCTTTGCAGTCATTTTCCAATCTCTTAACAAACTCATTTATATATTGTGATTCTTCAGTTTCTCCCAGAGTATTTCTTGCTTGAACAGTCCACAGGTGTACTGCTGGTCCATAGTGCCGATGGGACACTATGAACCGGCAGTATGCCCATGGACTGTTTGATCTTCTATATATTATTTTAACAATTTGAAACAAATTTCAAACACATGAAAACCACATTTGGTATTCTGTTCAAAACACTAATTTGACCTATTTTAGAAATCACAACCACAATTCAACATATGCTGAAAGTTTTGGAACATTAAGGAAAGAAACTCATAGTGATAAAGTTCTTTTGTGTCTCCATGGGTGAGTTCATAGTTATGGCACTATTTATGTAAACAAATTAAATTGTTTATAACATTTTTATAGTTGTTTAATCTGTTCATTATACCGCAAGCATTAACCTCTTTCATCTGGTGTACCATGACTGTGACTTTCTTGATGGATTCAGTTGTTACAATTTACTATAAACAATAATGGTAATAATGTAAATAACTTTTTAACTATTAAAGCTTCAGACATGAGTTTATGTTCAGTGAGCTCATCCTACTTCCATGGTTCTAAAACTGTCATTGGTTTTTCTCTAGCATTCTTGTAATGAATTTTAAAGTATTTTCATTAAAATCATATTAGCGACAACAATCCATATCACAGGTCCTGCGACCATATTGCCAGAACACACCCCTCTTCCTGCCTGGAAAAATCCTGATGACCACTGGGCCTCATGGCTTCCTAGCCACCTTCACTTCCATTCAGCTCACCTGTCACAGCTGTCTGACAGCTACCCGCCCCAACAAACATTCACACTGGCCCACATCTGACCTGTCAAATTCAGTCCATCCTGTGGCAGTCAACATGTTTTGGGACTACATTATCCAATTATTGAGTGCTGTAAAACAAGAAAACAAATCAATACATTGTAATATTACACATATTGATGACTATGTAAGTGTTTATATGTGCTGTACTGTAACATACCTTAAAACTTCTATGTCAACAGCAAAAATCCAACAAAAATGCATTGTAAAACATAAAACTGCTCCAAACTCAACTTGTATTGATTATCATACTCTCACAAGGCTCAGATGTAAATTAACTGCAGCTGCCTTCACATACCAAAGATAGTACTACCCCAGACTGTATGTATCACAGTCCTCAGTGATGTTCCTGTCTATTGTAAAATATTTGAACATTATGTATCAAGTCCTAGCAAATTCTAAAAACCATTGCTAGACCTATGTTGCAATTTGTGCTTCTGTATAGAATAAGTAACATAAAATATTACACTGCTAACTAGAATAAGTTGGTGGCTGCTTCTCAAAGAGAACAGCACTAAAGTGGGGCCAAGAATGCCCCTTGGACATTGAGCCTTCTCATTGAATATGCTGATGCATTCCTGTCTTGAAGCACAAAATATCTCAACTTCCTCTAAATTTGACAGCAACCTCCCTTTGTCTTCAATGTACAGTACCCTCATGCTTTTCTGTGATGATACCCAGTGAATCCATCTTGTTGTTGAGGTGCTTTGCCTCCATTGTTGAGCCATTCTCTTTGTTATTATGATCATTAAACCTTACTTTAAAATTTCTATCCTTTTGCCCCATGTACTTTATTTCATAAACCTGACACTGGTTTTATAGCAGTTGATAATGGGATAACGTCATTCCAAAAAATGTCATGATAAATATACCACATGTTTCACAACTGATACGTAAAATTCTCAGTACTGATACAAGATGCAGTTTGAAGATAACTTCACAACAGATAGTTTCACTTTTATTGCATGCTGTTTTGATGGTGCTGCAGTTTTAATGGCCAGTAGTGTAGAATACCCAAATAATGAAATGCCTCTATACTCCTTCATGGATAATTAGTCAAATAATATGTATATTCTGCCTAAGTATTCATCTATTTTTTACAGGGGGAATACAACAAGACAAGATGTACAGATTAATATTTTTTTGGGAGATGCCATTGATTCTTCATTGAGCACTAACATGTTTTTCAAATGTGTGGCCTTATAGCTAAATTTGCCATTTATTGATGTCCAGAGGACGCACTATACTAGGGACAGTCAATTTTTTTTTTTTTTTTTGATAACATGCTGTTTGTCTTGAAACCGGTAGAATGTCAGTAGTCACATGCATTATTTACTTAGTGTGACTCAATCATTCAATTTCACACACACACACACACAATGTAGTTCCTATGTATTGGAAATAACTTACATTGTAGTAAAAGTTAAAACATTTAGCATAACTTCTATCTGTGATCACATTGCCATGTACTCTCACTTATTAGACCTAGTGCATAACTTGAAGGTAGGTTGCATGTTTCACAACACTTTGCACACTGCATGACTATAAAAATTTTCTGTTGTTCAAGAAAGGCTCACCAGATGACATGGGAAATTACTGCCCTATTTTCATGCTGCCAGTTTTTGCTAAGGTTATAGAAAGGATTGTTGCAAAACATCCTGAAAACTTTCTTATAGGAAACAATTTGGATTTCAAAGGGGAAAAATACAATAAATGCTATCAGGTAATTCACTGAAAAGATAAGCTCTCCTTTAGACAAGGGTAAAAAGGTCACAGGTATTTTTTGTGATTTGACCGAAGCTTTTGACGCAGTCTATCACTTATTACTTCTACACAAGCTAGAGAGGTATGGGATCATGGACAGGGCATTGCAGTGGTTCAAATCTTATTTGTCAGAAAGAAAACGGAGAGTTATTCTAAATTCAAAAGGAAAAAAATTATTCTCTGACTGGAATAAGATTTGTACAGGGGTCACACAGGACTCAATTTTATGGCCTTACCTTTTTCTGCTGTACATAAATGATTTACCTTTAAACATTGATGTTCACTCCATTTTTTTCACAGAGGACACCTCAGTTTTAACCGAAAATGACAATTTAGAACAAATTCATGATACAGTGGAAAATATAGTGGGAAACCTAGATTTATGGTTTCAGCAAAATGGATTAAAACTCAATGTCACAAAACAATTAGTGCAGTTCAGTGCTAAAACATCATCAGAATCTCCCATAAAAATAGTGCATGGTGATCAAGAAATGACTGAAGCAAGTTATGTAAAATTTCTAGGTCTAAATCTTGACAAAAATTTAAATTGGAAGGCACTTGTACTCTTCTTAGCAAACAAACTAAACAGCTTAGCTTATGCAATGAATGTCTTATCTGGTTCTACCCTTATGGGCACTAGGAAGATAGTCTACCACAGCTACTTTGAGACTACAGTTCGATACCCTACGAACAGCCCAAGATTACTTACATTCCAAAAGAGAATAATAAGAATAATGTTTAGTCCAAAAAAGAACATTGTGTTGCTCATTATTTAAAAAATTAAAAATACTAACCATTTCTTCTGTGTACATCTATGAAATTTTTATTCTCATTTATAAAAATCAAAACTCTCTTGACAATTTTTTCCCTTTCATAATTTAAAAGTTTATGTTCAAACACCATTGTACACGAGATTAAAAATTTACAATAAATTAAATAACACAGATCTGTTAAATATGGAGTTTGACCCACTAAAAAGATTGTTATTTAATACAACAGTGGAAAAATGTTAAGTGTTATATATGTTCTTGGTAAGTTGATCATGCGTAAAAATGCAGAAATGCCTGCTGAAATATGTTAATTATTATAACCTTATTTTTTTAAAGTAATTGATTTATAACTGTACTTTACAAGATGAATAAACTGCATTCTACATAAATTTATTTGTTATGTGTATGATCATGATGATGAAGTCCCATACTCCTGATAGAACGTAGGGGTACGATGCAGGAGGCCTGCACTGCCGTACTAGGCAAGGTCCTAGTGGATATGTTTGCCATTGCTTTCCTCTGACTGTAATGGGGATGAATGATGATGATGAAGATGGCACAACAACACCCAGTCATCTTGAGGCAGGGAAAATCGCTGATCCCGCCGGGAATCGAACCCGGGACCCTGTGCTTGGGCAGTGAGAATGCTACCGCGAGACCACGAGTGGACAATATGTGTATACTGGCATCATTTTTAAAATGTGTTTGGTACTGATACGAGCATACTGATAAAAACAGCAAACTAGATACAGTCAAATTATTGACTGAATAGAGCTGTAAATAGTGTGCAACCCACAGTTGATCTCACAAGCATATAAAAGTATTTATTATTATTATTTGCATTTGGTCCCTAGTGTACAATGTTATGTACAACAAGGGGCATTTTCTGGTTTTTGTTTTAACTTCTCTTTGAGCCCATATTACTATCATTGTCTTAGAATGGGATCTTTTCCACTTATCAAACCAAGCTCTTCTGAGTTTCTTGGGTTTTTCTGCAAGGCCTACTGTCCAGTCACTAATTTTTTACCTATTTTTTTCTGTCTGGTATATCAAGTTGTATTATTTCTATTTCTTTTGGGTCATTTTTATCTGCTCTGATCCATTTTATTGTTTCAGTTTCAGCTTTACAGCAGTTTCGTAGAAATCTGCCATGGTACATATTTAGTAAATCTGATTGGTTCTGTTCTTTTAAAACATGCCTAGGATCCCAGCATGCATTTTCCCATATCCAAGTAGATGTTTGTATATACTTAACAATTTCTTTGTAGCGTGCATGTTTGTTCTTCAATACAATTTGGACATTAAACTTTCCTGATTACTTTTTGTTCTCTCTTTTGAATTTCTTCACTGTCCTTTCTGTCTAAAATGTGTATTTAATCCCATCATGAGACTCTGGTGTGATGACTGTGTTGTTGTGTCTCAGTCTGGTATATTTCGAGGTGCATTTTTTGTTACTATTGTCTTTCATAAGTCTGAAAACGGTTTCAATTTTGCGACAATAAATTTCACAACCAATCTTTTCTAGGCCAGATTCTGATTCGTTTCACCTAAGTACCTGAATTAAGAAATATCTCAGTTTTCCCATATTTAGTTTGTAGTTTAGGTAGTTGCTAGGCATGAGTTTTATTTTTTCAAATAATTTTACATATTCTTTCTCCTGCTTCTTTAATAATTTATGTTTGTTTTCGCACTCTTTCAGTGTCCTGACATAGAATTGCCAGGTCATCTGCAAAAGATAAACAGTCTACCTACTATTTTTTCTTCCTAATTTGGTTTGTTCATCAATTCTAAGCTCTGATTTCAGTTAATGTTGCTGTTGGTTACTTTTGTTAAGAGACAGTTAAAAAGTAATAGAGAGAATCCATCACCTTGTCTCATTACAGTTTTCATTTTACAATTTCCAAAATTTCTGCCCTGAATTTTGCATTACATTTTATACCATTTATTTTTTCACTAATAGCTGCAGTGATTTTAGACTAATAGCTGCAGTGGTTTTAGATCAAGACCTTGTTCTTTCAGAATTTGGAACAGAGACTTATGGCCCACTGAGTCATAAGTGTCTTTATCATCTATAAAAGTAAAAACTATATTCTTATTTCAAATTTTTTGTTGCATGAGAATTAGTTTCAGAACTAAATTTGTTGTGAGTGAGATCTATTTGGTTCAAAGCCTTAAAGTAAGGTTGTATCCAGTTTTGTAGTCGAGTTGTTGTGCTCGGTCCAGGAGACACTGAAACAGAATTTTGTATGAGAAAGGCAGAAGAGAAATTGCTCTGCAATTCATAACATCTGTCCAATCCCCATTTTTATGTAGTGGATGTATAAATGTAAAAATAAATAAATAGATAATTAATGATGTGGAAGTGGAATACAGTCAGTTATGAAAAGAAAAAGTTTACTGTTAGCATTGGAAGCAAAGAGATACACACAGACTGTCAATAGAAACTTCACCTTTCAGATTTCCATCTCACAGAAGAGAGGAAAAACTGAAAGGAAATAATTATTAGCAAGTAATTAGATAATTTCCACAAACTTTTTGTCTGGTGCCAGATGAAAAGAAAAATATATAATTCAGTTCTATAGTATCATTAATTAGTTACAAATGCTTGAATTAAAATTAAGCAGTTTTGCCCTAATGATAGTCTCATCTGAGAAATTCCATCGTATCCTTGTGTCTAACAAGTATAGTCAACACTTCAATAAGTTGTTAGGGAAAAACTTTTCTCCATTCTTCAAAGAATCTTCCAATGCTGTGACCCACTGAAGTGAATATAAGAGTTTTTGTATTTTTAATGTTTCTTTTGTCATGTGATTACAGAAAAAAGCTATTTATTGTACAAAATCAAGCATTAACAATATTTTGTAGTCCTCATATTCAATTATTGCATATAAGCTTCTTCATTGTTTCCAGAAGTCTTACTTGCTAATGTAAAAGTAAAAGCAAATTTTCAATGTACAAAAGAAGGAGAATAGGTAGGATGAGAATTTCCACATTCACTACACTCATCTTTTGTTGAGTATAAAGTATTTGTGGTAGGTACACTGATAAAAAGGCTGGTGGAAATTATGAATCTTTTGAAATTCATTTACAAATTAAAATCATGTCTTAATTATCTGCCTGACCATAAAAAAGTTATTGATTAATACTTTTACCTCTTTAAAAGGCTATCCTATGCTTGTCTTGAATAAAGTATTTTGAAGCTCATTTCACTGTGTCTATGTTCTTCATTGTACTCTTGAGTTCAGTTAGGATGCTGACATCATTACTAGTGTAGTACAAATATGCAAACATCTGAATGACTGGAACAACTTTTAATAGACTTCATTGTTTTCAGGTGATGAAGATGGCAAGATTGCAAGCATAGTCCCAACTGTAACTGATATGGGGAGAACAGTTGGTGAAGTTGCTAACAGACTCCGACAGCAGATAACAAAATCTAAAATAAAGGTGAATGAATTTGGCCTGATTGGTGACATCTTGTTTTTAGTGTTCAATAACGTACATAAATTTACTGTTCAGACTCACAAGATTTAATATGATTAAATTTTTTACAGTTAATTTGAAAAGCAAGAGTGATAGATGCAAGCAGTCTCTTGGGGGTTATTGATCTTTATACTGTACTGAAACAGGAAATGAAAATAAGACTCCTTGCTGTTTACGCCATTTACATTGCTGTTCATGTACTTCCTGATAATGAAAAATGGTTAATAATGTATCTTATTAAGATTAGCAAAATCTATAAGTAATTCTGGAATCATTCACTAAATATGATTTTACACCCATACAATGACTGAAAAGGCCTCTAGTTACCGGGTAGCAGTTGATGGAATAACAGATGTTATATTTCACTGGTCTTCCTGTATGTGACAAAAATAGGGAAAGATAATAGAAAACAGGACTTTACAAGGATGTACAGAAGTAGACTATCTGATTAAAAGTATCCCAGGACCCCTTTGTAATGTGGAACTGAACACTAGATGTCATGAGAGGCAGACCTGCCAACATAAAAGGATTGTGTTGTCAGAAGAGAAGCAGTAACAGCAGAACGGGAAGATCAGTAGAGCTCAGTGAGTTTGAACATGGACTAGTCTTTGGATGTTGCCTGAGCAACAGGAACGTTTCAACCCTTCTAAAGCTGCCCAAGTCAAATGTTGGTGATGCAATTATGAAGTTGAAATGCAAATAAACAACCAAAGCTGAGACCTCATGTACTGATGGACAAGGACTGTTGATCATTGTGGAGGTCAGTTGTAATATCTCATGAAATCAGTGGAATCAATCACTCATGAGTTCCAAAGTGCTACCAGCAGTCCAGATAACACAACACCTGTGTGCAGGGAGTTAAAAGAGTGGCATACAATGGTCAAGCAACTGCTCATAAGCCAAACATTTCTGTAGTCAGTGCTAAGCAACACTTAACATGGTGTAAAGAGCAATACCACTGGACAGTGCATGACTGATACTGAGTGAAGAATCACACCATACCCTCTGCCAATCCAATGGCAGCATTTGTGTTTGTCGAAAACCTGGAGAACATTACCTGCCATCATGTGTAGTGGCAACAGTAACATACAGAGGAGATGGTGTTATGGTATTGGGGTGTTTTCCATGGTTAGGATGTGACCTTCTTATTGCACTTAAGAAAATGATAAATGCAGAAGGATATGAACACATTTTATGACATTGTGTAGTGCATACTGTAGAGGAACAATTTGGAGACCAATGACTGATTGTATCAGCATGCCATTGCACCCTCTTACATACTAGCATCTGCGAAGCAATGGTTTGTGTACAATAACATTCCTAAAATGGACTGGCCTCCCCAGAGGGCGCACCTGAATCCAGTGGAAGACCTTGGGTTGAGTTAAATCAACTTCATTCCAGATAGCAGCACCCAACATCACTACCTTCTCTGGTTTTTGCTCTTGAGGAAGAATGGGCTGTCATTCCTTCACAAACATTCAGACACCTTATTAAAAGTGTCCCCAACAGAGTTCAAGTCATTATAATGATGGAAGAGGGGCACACCAACCATTAGCATCTACTAATATGCTTCTAGATACTTTTGATCAGATAGTATATGTTCAGAGTGGACTATTCATGTCCAAAGGTTTTCAACCAACTCTCATCAGACATAAAACTGTAAATTGGGAAGCCCAATATATTCAAAATAAAATTAAAAATGTATACTATTAACCATCAGTATACAAATTATTGGGTTATCTAATTATTAGTTGCTTGGCAAGTAGCAATGTTCACTGTAAACAAGGTCTCCCCCCCTCCCCCCCCCCCCCCCCCCCCCCCCAATATTCTTATGCTATGTAGGTAATTGTTGTTGTGCAATATATATTAATCTGGTTGAATAGTTAAGCAACTTGTAGTAAACTGCAGTTATTTAATATCGTGGTCAAAGTAGCAGGTTTTTAAACAATGTAGCAAGTTTCTGCTGATTTCACTGTGTTAAATTTGGTCTGAATAAGGATAAACAATTTATTAATTTGTCTGTGTTCCGTAGAGACATATGTAGATTCACTCACCCTGTATGTGAAAAATGACAAAATCATTATTATGTATATTTACATTTATATTCAATTACAATTTACTTTCAACAAACAAATATACAGTTTTTAATTAAATTTATGCCATTTTACTGTCTCTTAGTCTTAATTTATTTCACACAACTGTGATTTCTGCTTTTTAGTCACTATTTAGCAAGGTAAAATGAAAATCAATAAGATGTGTAGCTCATCCAGTGCAGAGCATAATCTGAAGAATGTGGTGAAAGTCATTACACGTATGAAGAACATTACCTACACATTACAAAATCTCCAACTTGCTTGCATGAAATGTCATTGTTGAACTAGTGTATCTGATCTTATAAACCAGTTGTCATATTACAGAATATGAATACAGATCAAATATAGATAATAGGTCTCATGTGCGTATAACAAAAAAAAATACTTTAACTTTCTGTTCTGCATATATGAGAGCTGATGCAATGCTGTGACCTGCATTAATAGATGTCTTTACATCTATTAACATTAACATTTGTAAAAACAACTTCAGTGGTCATAACAAAGGAGCACCACTGTGTGGACCATCTGATCTGATGTCAGAGGCATTACCAGGAAAGAGAAACAGGGTCTTTTATTTGGCTTAGTACTTACGAATCCTTATAATATATGCTCTTAAAGGTCTTCTACAAAAATACAATGCACTACACTATTCTCAACTAGTAAATATAACTATTTTAAGATGCACAACAAAATTTAATTCCAAATATAATCACGTAGGTGCAATAATGTAAAATCATAATTCAGTTACTCCTGGTGACTTGTGTAAAGGAAACACATACGTGCAATACTCATTTGAACCACAGGCAACACCACAAAACCCAGAAACCAACACTCCTGCGAAACTCTGATCCCAGGCCTTAATTAATTATATTCTCTATAATATACAGTTTAAAACTTGAATGTATAGTAGAACGAACAGTAGAGGGAGGATGAAGGCTGGAGAGGGGGAAAGTGGAGCTTGAGTGGAAAGGGGGAGAAGGAAAGGTATGAAAACTGATACATTGGTATGCCACACTGTCTACATACCCATGTAATGCAGTGTTATACAAATATCCATTAATTTTATATTAATGGGGTCATACTAATCACATCATGTGTATTGCTGAAGCATGCACAATAGGTTCTATATATGTTCTTCAAATAACAAACTAGTACCTTCATTTTATGAATAATGAAATAAGAAAATGTAACAAAATTGTTAGGAGGTTACAAAAGATTAAAAATTAATAAAATATTTATTAATTAGAGAAGAACTAAATGTGAAAAAGAACAAAGACTTACCTCCCGCTCTTGGGATTGGAATGACTCCTTACCCTCTCCCTTGAAACCCACATCCTTTCGTCTTTCCCTCTCCTTCCTTCTTTCCTGATGAAGCAACCGTGGGTTGCAAAAGCTTGAATTTTGTGTGTGTGTTTGTGTTTGTTTGTGTGTCTATCAACATACCAACGCTTTCATTTGGTAAGTTACATCATCTTTGTTTTTAGGTATATTTTTCCCATGTGGAATGTTTTTCTCTATTATTTTCCAGGTGTATGCATTGTTGAGGGATTGAACTGGAAAAAACACACTGAGGATCTGCTGAAACGTTTGAGTTCAGTTTGCTATTAGGGTCATTGCAAATTTTGGCAATTAACATCTGAGTAAATTAGCTTACCATGCCTATTTTTATTCTCTGCTTTTGTATGGCATCATACTCTGGGGTAACTCATCATTGAGTAAAAGAGTGTTCATTGCACAAAAGCGTGTAATCAGAATAATTGCTGGAGCTCATCCAAGATCATCCTGCAGACACTTATTTAAAGAGCTAGAAATCTTCACTTTAGCCTCACAATATATATATTCTCTTATGAAATTTGTTATTAACAATCCGAATGAATTCAAAAATAATAGCAGTGTACATGGCTACAACATCAGGAGAAAGGATGATCTTTACTACTCGAGGTTAAATCTAACTTTGGCTCAGAAGGGGGTAAATTATGCTGCCACAAAAGTCTTTGGTCACTTACCTAATAGCATCAAAAGTCTGACAGATAGCCATATAGCATTTAAAAGGAAATTAAAAGAATTTCGTAATGGCAACTCCTTCTACTCATTAGATGAAATTTTGGATATAGTAACTGGGTAATTGACTAACATCCATATATGAGGGAAACATTCCACGTGGGAAAAATATATCTAAAAACAAAGATGATGTGACTTACCAAACGAAAGGGCTGGCAGGTCGATAGACACACAAACAAACACAAACATACACACAAAATTCAAGCTTTCGCAACCAACGGTTGCTTCATCAGGAAAGAGGGAAGGAGAGGGAAAGACGAAAGGATGTGGGTTTTAAGGGAGAGGGTAAGGAGTCATTCCAATCCCGGGAGCGGAAAGACTTACTTTAGGGGGGAAGAAAGGACAGGTATACACTCGCACACAAACCCATATCCAACTGCACATACACAGACACAAGCAGACATTTGTAAAGGCCAAATGAAATGTCTGCTTGTGTCTGTGTATGTGCGGTTGGATATGGGTGTGTGTGCGAGTGTATACCTGTCCTTTTTTCACCCTAAGGTAAGTCTTTCCACTCCCGGGATTGGAATGACTCCTTACCCTCTCCCTTAAAACCCACATCCTTTTGTCTTTCCCTCTCCTTGCCTCTTTCCTGATGAAGCAACAGTTTGTTGCGAAAGCTTGAATTTCGTGTGTATGTTTGTGTGTCTATCGACCTGCCAGCGCTTTCGTTTGGTAAGTCACATCATCTTTGTATATATATATATATATATATATATATATATATATATATATATATATATATATATATATATATATGGAGTACGTACACACATACACAACACAACACAACACACACACACAGATTCTCGCAACTCACACACACCCATATACACACATAACCGTTGTCTCTGGGCACCATGTTCAGACCGTAAGGAACAGCATGTGATGGGAGAAGCAGTATGGGTGGTGGGGGTAAAGAGGAGGCTTGGGCAGGGAGGGGGGAAGGTAGAATGATAGGGGTGAGGGACGATGAAGAGCTACTTGTGGGAGCATACAATGATGTAGTGGGTAGATGATGTGGCAGCTAAGTGCAGACAGGAATTTAGATGGAAGGTAGGGGAGGGGTTGCGCAAAAGGACAGAAGTAAAATGTAAAAAGACTGTTGGTGCATTGTTGGACAGAAGTTGTGTAGCTCTGGAGTGGCAGTTGGAGATAGGTGGGTGAAGGACAGTAACTAACAAAGGATGAGGCCAGGGGAGTTACGGGAATGTATGATATAGTGCAGGGATAGTTGTCACCTGTGCAAATCAGAAAAGTTGGTGTTGGCAGGAAGGACAGATAGCACAGGCTGTAAAGCAGTGAAGAACACTGTGTTTAACAGAGTGCTCACTAACTGGGTGGTCCAACTCTTTCTTGGCCACAGTTTGTTGAAGGGCATTCATGTAGACAGACAGCTTGTTGGTTGTAACGCCCACATAGAATGCAGCACAGTAGTTGCAGCTTAGCTTGTAGATCACCTGACTGCTTTCATAGGTAGCTTCCTCATTTCAGGGCATGATGAGAGGTAGTCAGACCTTGAGGAGAATGTGATTCAGATGCTCCATTCTTGGGTGGTACTGAGCCATGAGGGAAATGCTCCTCTGTGACCAGATAGTGGGACTTTAGAAGGTGATGGATGGCTAGAGAGATGAGGCATGGGGGATCTGTTTCTGTACAAGCTTGTGAAGGTAATTTTGGTCTGTTAAGGCCTCAGTGGGCCCTTGGCACATTTTGTGAGGGACTGCTCATCACTACAGGTGCAACAGTAATGGGTGGCAAGACTATATGGAAGGGACTTCTAGGTATGGAACACGTGGCAGCTGTCGAAGTGGAAGCATTTGCTGGGTTGGTAGCTTTCATATAAATGTAGTCATCTTTGAGTTGGAGGTCAACATTGAGGAAGTTAGCTTGCTGAATTAAGAAGTACAAAGTGAAGTGAATGAGGAGAAAGTGTTGAGGTTTTGAAGGACTGTAGATAGGGTGTCCTCACTCTTGATCCAGACCATGGTGTCATCAGTGAATCTGAACCAGGTGAGGGGTTTGGGTTTCTGGATGACTAGGAAGGATTCTTCTGGATGGCCCATGAATAGGTTTGCACAGAATGGTGTCACATGGGTGCTCATTGCCATACAACAGGTGATGCCTTCAAAAGTGGAGTAATTATGGGTGAGGAAATAGTTGGTCATGGTGACCAGGATGGAGGCTGTAGATTTGGAATCTACCAGACACTGGAAAAGGTGGTGTTCAATAGTGGCAAGGCCTTGGGAATTATGGATGTTGGTGTAACAAGAGGTGGCATCAATAGTGATTAGCAGGGCACCATGTCGTAAAGGAACAGGAACTATGGAGAGTTGGTGAAGGAAATGGGTGGTGTCTTTTATGTAGGAGGTTAGGTTGTGGGTAATAGGCTAAACATGTTGGCCTGCAGGAGCAGATATTCTCTCAGTAACCAGCCGCAATAGGGAGTCCTGGGTGGTTGGGTTTATGAACTTTAGGGAGCATGTAGAAGGCAGTAGTGCAGGGAGTGGTAGGGGTGAGAAGAGAGATAGACTCAGGGGAGAAGTTCTGGGATGAGCCTAAGAATTTGAGGAGAGACT
Source organism: Schistocerca piceifrons (assembly GCF_021461385.2). Taxonomy (NCBI): domain Eukaryota; kingdom Metazoa; phylum Arthropoda; class Insecta; order Orthoptera; family Acrididae; genus Schistocerca; species Schistocerca piceifrons. The sequence continues at coordinate 688,929,716 of NC_060138.1, forward strand.
GAAGATCCTGTTGGATTTCTGGAAAGGGGTCACTGTGCAGGGTTTGCAGGTGGATGAATCTGACAGCTGCAGCAGTCCTTCTGCCGGTTAATCCTCGTGATTTAAAATCACAATGATGGAGTCTTTGTAGTCTTTGTCAGCAGGTAGGATTGTAAGGTTGGGATCGGTTTTTAGGTGGTGGATTGTGGTTGTTTCTGAGGATGTAAGATTATCTAGTTTCTTGAGAGATTTCGAGAATGAAAGTTTGAGGTTAAGAAATTCTGGAAAGTTAACAGGTGGTGATCTGGGGACAGTGAGGGTGGATCAGAGTTGGATGGAGGAGTGAACTGAGTCAGGCAGGGTTCAACATTGATTTTGGTTGAGTCTGATTGTTAGGGTTGGTAGCAAAAATTGTTTCCACTGTAGGGACTGGGAATAGGAGAGAAGGTCTTGAACAAGTCCATCATGATTCACTTTGGGAGCGAGGCAACAGGTAAGGCCTTTGGAAACTGTGAGACTAAGGCTTTTGGAGGAAAGCTTCATGACTGTGTTTCAGATCTGTTAAGGTTCTGTATTCTGTATGGTGGTGAGAGAGAGTTTTTGAGGGGTGTGTATTGTTTTATGAGTATACATAAAGCTTTTTATGCTACAGTCTTCTACATTATGTAAGCAACCTGTCTCCTCACCCACCACCCCCAAGCCCCCCAAGTCACACACTCCCTTCCCATATGCAGATAGATAATTTTATTTTATTTTAACTACTGTGATACAAACTCTACCCCAAGTCCACATTGTCTGAGTAATTACACCATTTGAAATGTAGCAAGTTGGGTATCTCCATCTGTTATGTTTCCATCCTCCACTAACTGGAATATTTTTTCAAAATTTATTGGTTTTCCAAAATAGCTGTGTGTGTAATATGTGGTAGAAAGTTTGAACTTCATATTTAGGCTAAATTCAGTGTAACTTTCCTGCTCAAATTGTTCATCTGATTACTTTGAATCCATATGTACAAAAAGTTTGGTGAGTAATGTTACTTAAAAAGTATCAATATAGCCTGACCCTGCAGATTCTGTATGAGCTAATACAGAGATTTCAATATAATGACCTATACTATTCTATAGTACAACTTTCCAACCTTCAAGAAACACATTCCATTTTTTATTTAATTAATTAATTTCTGTGCTAATTTAATTTGAAATTAGATTCTCTGCTTTGATACATAGTTTTGTTGCCTCAATATTTCTGTGTGATATGACCTACAGCATTGATTAATAACACATTAATTAATAACTTCATGAAATTGACTATAATTGGCAATATGGTGCTCACACATGTGAATGAGAGGTTTCACAATGCATAAGAAAAATAGTGTCCTTGTATTAGTACAGATTTGTAACTAGCAACATTTTCTGTATTCTAAAATTCTATTGGTCCTTGTTGTTCACTAAAAGCAGTTAAAATTAAGTTTAACAATGATTTTTAATGACAATGGTGATTGATTAAAACAAAATCTTGCTGCACACTTGTGGTTAATTTTGTTGATTACATTCAGTCTAATAAACATTGCAACACATGTTCTAAATTGTACAGATTTCATTGTAAGTAATTCATTTTGTGACTTTATTTTTGACCAACTGGTTGCCACACTTAAACAATAGGAAACTACCATGTTGATATTAAGTTACTGCACTCAGACTGCAGCTATGGAACTATTTCCAAGTGTAACCTGTTCATCTGTACTGAATTGACATGTATGAGTCTCAAAGTAGCTACAAACAGTACTCCAGACAACATCAAAGTATTATTAAATGTTTGAACTTCAAAATTGTGTGAGTGTTACATCACTGAAAATACCATACAACCAACACAATAACCTCAGCCAGTTTCCAATGGAGATGATGGCTACCGAGGACATGGGAAAAGGTAAAACTGGTAGGTTATGTATTGTGCCAGTGGATGAAGGGGTGTAGCAATCTGGCAGAGTGGTTATGAATTCATAGAGATTTATGCAAAAGTAATCGACAGAACATGACTGTGACAAAGTGAAGATTAACAAGAATAGGCAGCACCCAGCAAAGCATAGCAGTGAACAATAAATTTGGGTATGACTGTGAAAAAAATAGACAGTGCACCATCTATTAACAGGAAAATAACACCGACCAGAAAATATGAAGTGTGGTGCATAGACATTGAGTGCAAACTGCCTTTAAGAAATCCATATGCACGCAGCTAACCATGACTTCACCTGATGTCACATCCTGGAGCACAGAAGCCAATCAGCATGGAGCAGATCTCTCTGTCAACAATACAGTGAAATGTGACAAAGTGATGGTACTTACAACATACATGCAGCGTCAACAGCAACTGACATGGAAATCATTTACAGCTAAAGTGTTTTTGCTATTCAAGTGTGATTGACTATTTGGCAAAACAAGCAACTAAAAAGTAATAGACAGTGTGCTTGGGGGGGGGGGGGGGGTTGAACACAAGAAGTGTCAGTACATATGTTTGATTGGAATACAGGAGTTTATGGATTAAATTAGAAGTGAAATGTACAAATTCCACAATGAAATTAAAAATTGTGTCAAGGATGATTTTAATGGTTTAAATTCAAAAATGGACAAGGCTAAAAGCAATATCAGTATTGCAGAATCTAGTTTATAGAATCTAAACAACAAATTGGATACTTGGATTCAGGGCATGCAATCTAGTAAAAGTGTAATTGGAGAGAAATGTAATAAAGAGATGCAAGAGTTCGATTTTTGTCAGGATAGATTTACTTGAAGTAACGCAAATCTGTTCTGGTGATATTGATGAAACTGATTTTGTTGTTATTGAAAAGGTGTGTGTGTGGGGGGGGGGGGGGGGGGGGGATAGTTAAAGAGAAAGTTGACATGAATGTTGATATAGGTGATGGTGTCAAAACAAAATGTGACCAGGTAGTGAATGAATTTTGTGATACAATAAATGACAGTGTGAGTAAGAGTCATTTTCAAAAATAAAGAAGAGCTTTAGAAGTTAACAGTATTGTAGATGATTTGCAAATAAATGAACCTGAATGAAATAAAATTTAAACAGAATATATGCAGTTAACAAATAAAAAGGTTGGTAAAGTTGGTAAGCATGTTAACAAAGAAAGTAAGGAATGTGTAAGTAACAGTAATATTAATGAGATGCAATTAGTGAAATGAAAGGTGTGTATGTTGGAAAGAGAAACATTGCCAAAGTAAAGAAGTTTGTTGCTAAGGTGCCAAGAGTTGCTATGTACAAGTTATTAGAAGTTAGTGAGGAGATAAACAGTATTATGCATGAAAAAGAAATTATCAGATTAACTATAAAGTAAACAGTTTTCAGAAAATGATTTTCAATCTGAATGCGCAAAGAATAAATGTTTAATGTAGATGTACAGATAGTAGTTTTTAATGTGTTTGCTGTAGGTCACATTATCAGTGATCCTCTTGTAAGTAGGGGGTTCACTGTTCTGTATGGATTCATTATGCGGTGATAATGATTCCCCAAGCTGGTTGATTTCATCTTTCCTCTTTCCTGAATCATTCAGTGTCTTTTACTATCCTGTTAACAGTTCTTAGGAAATCAGTAATTGCCTTCAACTTCCATGAGTCTATAATTGACTTTAACTTCCATGATTCTAAGGACAAGGGCAGTTAATAAGCTAGTGGTAAAATTTTATGTTGTGACATTAATGAAAATTTAATTACTTACAAACAGTAAGAAATATAAGAGGATGTAAGCATGGACAGTATACAGTATGTATATGATTTTTGGTAAAATTAGTGAGGCATTGCCTTTCTTTTGGTTTTGAATGTCATAATGTGAATGATTTTCTTTCAGCACTATCAGTCAAAAGATATCTAACCACAAGTGTGCAGCAAGACTTAAACTATTGTCCAAGAAGGCAGTGAATGTAGATAAGAGTTGCATTTTATTTTTCTTTCAAGTGACCACCGGATTGTGCAGCTGATATGTGACATTAATATTGCTTTAAATTTGTTGTTTGTTATTATTAATACAATAGCAACACAGAAGGTTGAGTAATCTGTTTGCAGTGAGTATTTAAAGAGAAAAGATATGGTGTTTTGAAAAATAAAAATTTTTCATGAAATTTTTTATCAAAATAATATTTTCAATTTTTGTGAAGGCCAAATTTATCATCAATGGAAAGAAACAACAGCCTACAATTGCTTTGTAGAATTTTGGCATGGTATCAGTTCCATCAGTGACAACTTTTGTGAAGAACAGCCAAAATAGGTTGTTAGTCTAAAAAGCTTCAAACCACAATCCAAGAGGATCAATGTAAGACTTACTTTGAGATTGCACCATACCTGAGATATATTTAAGACTGCTGTAGATTTGGCTGTGAAAATGATCTGTTCATGATAGATTCCACACAGTTTGACCTGAGCTCAGAAACAAATGATTGTCAGTTCATGTAAGAAAAAGCTCAAAAAATTTGAACATGAAAATGCAAAAGCCAGTCACAACTTTGTAATTAGATGAAGTATGGATATAATTGCATAAACTCGAAACTAAACAGCAATCTCCTGTTTTGGTGTGCCAAAATGAACCAAAATCTCCAAAAGCACTTATTACAAAATAATCACTTATTTCTATAACTATGGTTTACGTGTTGTGATCATTTTTGGAATGGATCAGAGAACTGTTAATGCTGAATCATATACAACAATTTGTTTGTTCAAGTTATTGCTGAAATCAAGAATAAATGAATAATTCTTTATCTTGTCAATGCCAGCTGTCACACAGAATGCCAAACAGTTGTATTTGGTGGAGACAAACATCAAACTAATGTATCATTACCCACATTAACCTTCATTTTGTTTCCGTATGTCAAAGAAAAGATCTGTGGACACTGATTGTCATCAGCCAAAGAAACTGGTGAATCCTTCCAGAATCATGTTTGGAGTTACCAACATTAGAGTAGAAAAAACATTTTGAGAATTGATTTGAATGCAAAAGTGGATAAATTTTAAATCCAATTATTTTGAGAAAAATAAAATGGTTTCTACCACAACAATGCTTTTACTTTTCATTACCTTTGTTAAAACTTAATGACGACCCTTGTACTGTGACTGAGTGGTAACTTTCAAAAGGCAAGCAATGAATACAACTTGTGTGTTGTAACATTTGACCTAGATCGATGCATTGAACAGGGGTCACACCATTTAGCTTTGATACATCATAAAATAGGATGTATTTTTGTTATTAAATACTTGATCCAAACAATATGTCAGTAGATAAACATAATGTTAAAGACTCTTAAGTTTCACATCAACTGGTAAAAATTGTTGCATTACCACTACTCACACATTGTTACTAGAGCTTTCAGTGCTGAAATTTAACCATAACCTGCTAAGATTTAATGAAAAATGACATTTACATAGTTGAAAAACACTAATTTTATTAAATACAACTGAATGCACACCACTACTTCACAGAGACTAAACACTTACATATTGCCAATCACTGAATACAAAAATACAAAGTCCATTTATTAATAACCCCACGGAAACAATAAAAATTAACACTCTCCCTCATTTGATAATTTACAAATTCCAGTGTTATTACACAAATGGTTAAATATAAAGAAAAACAATGGTTCTGTTAGTATATCAGGAACTTGTTTGTCAGAGTCTATTTTTGATACTATAATTTCACCAGCATTAACTAATTCACAAACAAATAAATGTCTGATATAAACTCAAGATTCCAGGCAAGATGGATAGCATTTTGACTGTGAATCTGTAGATCTGGTGTTGCCTTCAGCTGACCCAATTTTGTCAACAGTTCTTGGTCCAGATAATTTCTCAAGCAGCCACAACTCAACTTCAGTTGTGAACATGGCAGCAGAAGGTTGCCTGTGACTACTGAGCAGAGATCACCACCTTGAATATCATCACTATTAACATTCTAAAATCCCTGTTTTGAACTTTTTTTGTTTGTAAACAGGCACATAATTTGTTAGGCTACATGTATTGCAGGATCCTTTCATGTGTGACTACAGTATGATCTGTTGAATTTCCAAGATTTCTTGATACAACAAAGGTAACATGTGCAATACCAGAATGTGACCCACACATTAAAAACATTAGTGGGCCAGTCCATACTGAAATTCAGAGATGAGAACTTTTTTCTGTACTATTGTCCTTTATAGCAGGAGTAGCTATAGTCTTACAGTTGCAAATGTTGAAGCACTCTGATATCTTCTCTGTGCGATGTGTTTGACTTACATCTACAGGTCGATCTTCTGGTTCGTCAGACCTGAGAAAATTGATGCAAGAGTTAAAGTAAATGTAAAATCGTCTCTTAAATCACTAATAAATTCTTGGATTTCATGTTCACTGTGAGCTGCAGTGAAACCTTAATCAACATAAAGCATCAAGGACATTTTCTTATAGCCTTTCTGTGTCATGAAAAGACTTTTGTAGTTGCAGAGAGTAAAAAGAGTTTACATGTTGTTGATCGTATTGATGATGCCTACTATACACAAAGAAATTTTACTAGAACTCTACATTGAAAATGTACCTTCAGACTTAACAATATTATGAAAAGAAAAGTTGCTACACACTATATGTCAGAGATGCTGAGTCACAAATAGGAACAACAAAAAGACTCTCACAATTAAAGCTTTCGGCCATTAACGCCTTCATCAGTAATAGATGACAGACACACAGACAGAGACACATTCATGCAAATGCAACTCGCACACACAACTACAGTCTTAGACAACTGAAACTAGTGTGATTTCAGTTGCCTGAGACTGCAATCATATGTGTGTGTGTGTTTTGTCTGTTGTTGACAAAGGCCTTAATGGCTGAAAGCTTTAATTGAGAGAATATTTTGTTGTGCCTATCTGCTGAGTAGTAACTTTTCTTTTCATAATATTGTTACATTCCATCCTAGATGTTCCATTGTTTAATTATCTTCAGACTTACTTTCTAAAGACTACTCAGAAACCGTAGCATGCAAAGCATCTGTGTTGCAAACAATCTGACATTTTCTAACATGCTTTACCTTTCTGAAACGCTTTTGTTCCTTTGTTATTGGCTACAGCTTGACTGTTGGTTGATACATCAAAATGAATATTGTTGTCAGCTTAGAAATAGTGGTATATATGTTTGTAGTAATGCTGGAAGTAATGAAATGTTTACAACTCCTAACTTTGATGCAGAACTTTATCATTTTAACTTGCAAGTTTCAGTGACTGATCAAAAATTTTGCTTGAAGCAACACTGTAACAATACCATTGCTGTCATAAATTTGCATAAACATTTGATTAATTGTGATGAAAGATTTAGGAATTATGACCTTTTAGGTGCATTAGAGGAAAGGATGTCAATCTGCGACAGTTAAATCATGTTAATCAGTGGTCAAAAAGTTTACAGTTTGTATACAATTCGGCATTACCAGTAAGCTTGAAAGAAAAAGTGAACATAAAATGTAACAATAACATTATGTATAGTCATGGTTAGTGTGACAGTAAAATTATTTTTAAATTTGACTTTAAAAGGGAAAATGTTGCACTAATTATATCAAATGAGGGCCATGAGATCTCCTGGCAAGATGATGAGTTGTACACAAGCAGAATTGATGTAATAATAATCTAAGACTAAGCACCACTGGTGTTTATCTGACTGGCTGTTCACATAGAGAGGTGCTAATGAGTATCCATAGAAACTGTAATGCTGTTATGTCAGACAGTTCCATTCAAATAGGCTTCATTCCTTCAGCAGTCTCCGTACCAATCAGTTCACATTACTTTACAGTACATTGTGTGCATCTAGCAGTGTGTTTGCATACCTGATCAGGTTCATACCCTACTCCTAATGGGATGGAAGCAGGAAAATGGAACTGAAAAATGTAATTGTGGCTTTGCATCAGGAAGGCTATTCTAGTTCCATTCAAATAGGCTTCATTCCTTCAGCAGTCTCCGTACCAATCAGTTCACATTACTTTACAGTACATTGTGTGCATCTAGCAGTGTGTTTGCATACCTGATCAGGTTCATACCCTACTCCTAATGGGATGGAAGCAGGAAAATGGAACTGAAAAATGTAATTGTGGCTTTGCATCAGGAAGGCTATTCTAGTAGGACAGCAGCAACAAAAGTTGGCATAGCCCAATCTACAGTGGTGTATACAGTGTAGCTGTTCAACCAAAATGGTGTCAATGCAAGTGTTACACGATCTGGAAGAAACATTATACAGGGAAGGTCAGTTCATAAGCATACAGAATAAACACCAGAGGAGTTGTACGGCATCTAAAATTTTTCAAAGAAGTAAATACTATTTGAGCAATTCCAATCTCTGTCTCAACAGTGCAACATGATCTTCGTGAATCAGGTTTAAAGAGGTGCATTGTGGCCAAGAAACCTGCATTATGAAAACAAAATAAGATGAAAAGATTGCAATGGGAACAGCAACATAAAACTGGAGTGTGCAGCAATGGTCCAAGGTGTTATTCACTATCAAATCTAAGTTTGAACTCTTTGGAAGCCACCAACGAATGTTTGTTTATCAGTTTCATGGAGAAGGTATAAGATTCAGTGTATGATGCCAATGGCAAAGCATGGTTTAGATTTGGTAATAGTATGGGGATGTTTTTCAGGAGATAAAGTTGGTGTTGCAGTGAGAATTAATGGATCATTAAAAAAGGAAGGATATCACACAATACTGATCAACAATGCAGTTCCATCTGGCAAGGGCTTATTGATTGTAGTTTTGTTTTGTAGTAGGACAATGATCCCAAACATGTTTTTAAATTGTGCAGAGGGTGTGTCAATACAAAGGAGATGTGAGGCTGAGAAGAATATGATTTGAACAAGTCAGTCACCTGATTTGTATTGTACTGTACCTTTATTGATCCACTCAGTGGTTCAGTGTACAGAATTGTACAATATGGTGTAGGACAAATCAAACAGACAATATGAGCATGTATACATACATAAAAGTTTTATCAGAGTGAACATCACAGTCAAAGAGTTGACGTGAGAACACACACACAAACACATAACATTGTTTCTTATAGTGAATATCACACTGAAGATATGTATGTATTCATAATAATATTAGAATAAGTTCAAATAATAATGCAGGTAATAAACAAAGAACAACAGTTGATTAATAGAGAATAGGTTAATCACATTCCAGAAAGTCTTGTATGTTGTAGGAGCAAATGCATTGTTAGGAATGCTCTTAGGGCTTTTTTAAAAAAAAAAAAAAAATTGTTGGTACTTGAATACTTTCTACTTCTTTGGAGAGATGGCTGTACAGTTTGATTCCCATATGTTTAACACTATTACTATACAATTTAGTGGAATGGGGAACTAGTCTTAATTTTCTTGACTTTGTGTCATCAAGGTGATGCTCCGTATTCCTGTGCACTCTATTGACGTCTTGTTTAATAAAGCAGAGCAGTTAAAATGTATATTGACTAGACAGAGCAGATTGTTTGATTTTTTAAAGAGTTGTTTACATGTTTCTTTTTGCTGTTTGTATAGGATTATTTTAGTTACTCTTTTTTGCACTATAAATAATTTCACTGATTCAGAACTACTAACGCAAAAGATAATCCTATAGACTAGCACTGAATTGAAAAGAGCATAATATATGCATGTCAGTGTTCTGGCATTTAGCCCATCCTTCACTGAGTGCAGCATAAAAGAATTTTGCTTAGCCTGGAACTAAAAATGTTGATTTGGTTTTTCCATGTGAATATGTCAGTGATGTGAATCCCTAAGAATTTTGTCTCTTTGACAAATTCTACATTGCTTCCACTTAGTATTACTGTTGGAACATGGGTAGTTCTAGTATGAATGGTATGGAAGATTGGACATACTGTCTTTTTTCCACTGGGTATCAGTGTGTTTAATGCAAACGATGAGTGTAGTTGGGCTGTATTTCTATTAACTGCTGACTGGAGAGATTTCTCTGTATTTCAGATAAGGCTGTTAATATAATCAGTAAAGAGAAATGCCTTACTAGTGGGTAGGGTAGAAGGAAGGTCATTTAAATAAAGCAGAAATAACAATGGGCCTAAAATTGAGCCCAATGGCATGTCATGTTTTATGGCAGTTGTAAATGAGTGCCCCTCATTTAGAATTCATGATAGACTGACTTTATTTATACGAGTGTACAGTCCTCAGTCTTTGACGTAACTGCTGAGCCAGCCGTGGGCAGTTCCACTTATGCTATAAGAATGTAACTTTTGCAAAAGTATGTTGTGATTTAACATGCCAAAAGTCTTTATGAGATGCAGAAAGACACATGTATCTGGGCACATCTTGTCAACAACATGTAGAGTAGTATCAAAAAATTCATATATTGTATCAGCAGTGGTTTTATTTTCTTGAAAACCATACCGAGCAGAAGAAAGAATGCTATTTTTTCTAAGAAATTATTTTAATTTGGTAGTCACTGCATAATCAAATATTTTGCTGAATACAGGCAGCACTGCAAATGGATGGTAGTTGCTGGGACTTCTTTAGATTCTTTTTTATGTATGGGTATGACTTTTGCTATTTTAAGTTTTCTTGGGAATACTGCATCTGAAGATGAACCATAAGACAGTGACTTACTAGTAAGTTTACAGCATCTGTGGAGAAGGAACCAGAGATCATGTCTTCTCACGCTGATGATTTTTTCTCTATTTTAATATGAATTGTTTTCCTATCTCTGCTCTCAATGTCGATGATGAAAAAGAATTGTGTTGCTGAATGTATTGAGGACTGACTGAGGAAAGCAATTACTTTTTATATGTTCTTTTAGTTTTTCTATAGTTTAAATAAAGTAGGAGTTAAATTCCTGAGGTACTTTCTCCTTTTAGTGATCAATATTACATTTGCTTTAAGTTTAACCTTACTAACACTATTCCTACTCCTACCTGTTTTTGCATTAATTATTTGATACATGCACCACATTTCTAAATATTCTTTTGCATGAAGTGAAGTACTTTTCAACTTGTTCACTTTTGCCAACGTTAGTCTTGTGAGAGATTACGAATCAGTTTTTCCTTCTCAACTCATCCAGTAAGTCTCCCCTGACCCGCAGTTTTGGGTGACGTTTCTGAACTGTATCCCTTTCCCTAAACCTCGACTCGTTCCACATCATTACGAAATATCGTATTCATGATCCATGGAACTAGTATTAATCTAATCTAATCTAATTTAATCTAAACCTCTCCAGTCCTTTTCCTTCACCCCTCTGCCTTCCCCTTTAGCTCTTCTGCCAGAAGGAGCCAATGACTCTGAAATCTTGTAAAAGTTAAACCCTTTTGTGTGTGTGTTCGCCACTTGGCGAGTAGGCTTTTTGTCTATCCATTTACATTATATTATCAATAAATGATTATTTTCATTGTTATAAACTATGTTGTGTTGCACATAATGACAGAGAGAAAAGATATTTATTTTGTTGGTCTGTTTAATTTGTAAAATGTGTTTATACATTGAAATAAAATATGTAGCGTTTATCATGGGTGATTGAAAACTTTTGGCCTGGAGTGTATGTTGTAACAAAAAATCTTGGTGTATGAAGGGAGGCAGCAGACCTGTTTTTAATGGTATGTGTTTCAGTTCTTTGCAAAACAATCTGATCACATCCACATTACTCTCAAGTACATGAAATATATTTGTCTAACTCCATTTTTGGAAACTTTTTTTATCCATCTGCAGCTATGACTGCCAACTCACCTCCCATTTTATCTTAGCCACTTCTACATCATCAAATTAGTGTTTTTTCGTGCCTGCAGGGCCATATTTAGGGTGTGAGACTCCCCTGCACAATAATTTATATTACGCCCCCCCCCCCCCCCCCCAATTCCTAAACTTCAGCATTGCTTTTCATTTATGGACTACCAACACTAAAGCTGCTTAATCATTAACTTCACTTCTAAACTTTACTGAAGTACTTAAATGACATGTAACACAAAGCACATGTGCAAGTAGTGTATTCAACAATAATAAAACAGCTACTACCGTTCAGCAGCCCCTTTTACTGAAAATTTATCACAGAAACATCAAATTTGGACAAAACATATGGTGAAAATACAAAAAAATCATTACAGTTTAATACAGAATACCAACATTACTTCACTTAGAACGTGGAGTTTAGTGAGTCCCAAATACACAATACAATACCATTTAACTGATCTTTTCCAAAATATAGCAAACTTAGAGAAATGATTTTCTTCTCACTTTTGTATTTGTGAATTCAGTTATCATTCTCTGAAAATCCAGACTGACTCTCATGACTGATTCTATGGCTAGTACTCCAAGATTGACCAGTCATTTTTTATTTCTTTTCATCCATAGGTAGTTTTTAATCCATTTTAAAACAGAAAATGATCTTGCAGCGGAACAGTTTGTCACTGGAGTGCAGTTTTAAGCCTTAAGTGTTATGCATACATTTGGGTAGACGTCACCAATCTTTTTTTGAAATTAACTTTCTACAGAGAACTGTAAGAGTACAACTTGTCCCATCTTTTTCTTTCATAGACAAGAGATAGCTTTTAAAACGTATACATTCTTCACTAGAGTTGTTCTTTGTGTCAGAATTGTAGGTGACTAAGTTTCTCTGCAGTATCATATTTTAACAGCTCCTAGTTCTATATAGTGCCTGTATAGGTTGTGAACACCCTGTTTGACAGAACCTTAATGCACTTGTACAGGAGTCATTATACAGGTTGTATGAGTTTAATGACATGTATGAATATTTTTCAGCACTTTTCAAATAAATTATTGAATGCCTCAATCCTGATGCAATGAACATTAAAATTATACTAAAAAATTATTTGATGGCAACATTTTGCCACCCCAAAAATTTGGCTACTCTGTGCAGACTGTGCATGGCGCATCTGCCTGAATACGGCTCTGCATACCTGTTTTCATCCATGTAAACCAGAAAACATTACATGAAATTAAGTCAGCTGAGTGATGCACATGAGACAAGATGTCCTTAAGTCAGCTGAGTGATGCACATTAGCCGAGATGTCCTTAAGTCAGCTGCGTGATGCACGTGAGCCAAGATATCCTACCTTCTTCCGCCAGTCAGTCAAAATCCAGGGCAAAATTTTGATAGAAAAACTTCTCATTTGCAAATATTCTGTTAAAATTCTCTGAACTGAGTTCTAAGGCAGTCAAGTTAACTCTGGTTACATGTTGAATTACCTATCATCTGTTATCAAATTTTCACAGTATTTTATTTTGTTCATGCAGCTAATAGGCATATAAAATGAAGTTTACCATCAATGGACATGCCACCATTTTTAGAATGATAAAACCATTCATACACTTGAGATTGTCAGAGAGCATTATCTTAGTGAGATATTTTCAACATCACAACAAATGGTTCAAATGGCTCTGAGCACTATGGGACTTAACTGCTGAGGTAATCAGTCCCTTAGAACTTAGAAGTACTTAAACCTAACTAACCTAAGGACATCACACACATCCATGTCCGAGGCAGGATTTGAACCTGCGACCGTAGCGGTCGAGCAGTTCCAGACTGTAGCGCCTAGAACCTCTCGCCCACTCCGGCCGGCAACATCACAACAGACAATTTTTGCAGAATTCTCACCAAGCAGAATTCAAAAGTTCTCAGTTGTGAATTACTCACTTAAAATTGTCATCTTAAAAAGCAGAGAGAGAGTTTGAGCAGGTAAGTCACAGTATGCACGCACAAGTTATAAAAATAAAAAATGAACATCATCTAACACTCATCCTCAGTGTTTGGATCAAATAGTAGACTTCAACTTCTTACAGACCACATCACTGTAGCTTACACTAATTTTCGTTAACCTCTCCTCTGGATATTATTCCAAACTTGGTCTTTATGTGCCCCAAAAAACACTGTGAGCATCACTTTACCTGCAGCAAGTAAACCATTGAGTATAATTTTGGCTGGAGGTTCTGGGTATTTGCTATCCATTCTCTGACATTAGTTCTCTGCTTCAAAATTATGAGTCCATATTTCATTTCCAGTGATGATTGATTTCAGAAAAGACCTACCTTCATTAGCTTGATATAGCAGATAATATAATGTTACATATAGTTTTCCCTTAATGAGGAGTATATATGATCTATATTGATTGTAAATTAACTCTATTTTGAGTCTGTTAACAGCTACAAGTAACCTCAAAAAGTTTCAGGAAACTTGTAATTTTTACCAAAATTTTTTCAGTGCTTGCTTCAATTCTTAAAGGGAATTAGTAATATTTTGGCTCAACAGATAAATAGAAAAACAGTAGGATTAGCTTGAAGTTATTTGTTTACAGCCATGTAACACATTGCACCAGCTTTAATGCAACTCCACTGTACATCCTGTTCTGGGACATGGGGTGAGTTGATTGACATTTGTAAGCAACTGGAAATTGCCCTGACTTCTGCCAAATGATTGGCAGCTGGCTGCAAATTGCTGTGTTGGAAGAGCTCTCAAGAGCCATGTACCTGTGGTACCAGTACCAAGCGTACCTAAAGTACTATCCTCTCCTGTGGATCCTGTCTCCTCTGCAGAAAGTACAGGATTTGTCATTACTCATCCACTTGACTGCGAGTGGCATTTAAATTGTAGATCTAGACATCCTGTTCGGGATGGAAAGATACCAGGGGAGGACTCAGGGCAACCAACTCCCTCATCAACAATTTTGATGTGCTGTCTTTCTCTGAAACTGAAGCCGAGCCAATAGGTCTCACTTTGTCTGTTTGGGGGAAACCCATTTTGTTTGGTGTGAAAGGGAGGCAAACACAGAAGGGAGGGGGCTATGAGTTATCAGCAGTTCAAATGTACCACGAATAATGGAATCCCTTAGGGAACTGGCAGCAAGAGACAGAAAAGCACACTATGTGCACTCAGTGTGTGTGCTTGGGGACCTCATTCAATGTGTTGAAGAGGCTACTGTGCAGCCATTGAGGGAACAGGATACAACAGACTCTAGATTGTGGTTTGAACAAATGATTCCCATCACTAGAGTCTGAGGCCATTCTGGAATCATTCCAGCAAATGGCAGAGAACTTTGAGAAAACTAGTATTATGGATGCAATGTCAATGAAGCTAACAATTTGCAGCGTTGTCCCCAGAAATGGCGATGACCTCTTGTTCTCAGTTGAATGGAAAGACAGAACCAGAGACTTTGTAGGTCGTGTGACAAGCTACCTTCAAAGTCTCTGGTTCTGTCCTTCCTGATTTTAGCCATAGGACTGAGAACTGTAGGATCCCCATAAATGGGTCATCTGTGCACTACACACCAAAGGATGCTACCCAGGTAGCTAACTGTGTGTGGGGTGCACACAAAGCTTTTTTACTGGATTATGTGACTCTCCATCCAGTCCAGATCATGATAGGTGTAGGAAACCCAGAAGTATCAGTGTAAGCTCAAAGGAAATGCCTACCACTGGTGATATTGTTAAAAGTCCTAATGGTAAACTGCCGAAGGATTTGCAACAACATGCCAGAGTCTGAAGCACTCATAAAAAGCAATGAAGCTCACATAATACTAGTTACAGATAGTTGGTTGAAACCTCAAATTGATAGCAGTGACAGTTTTGAGGAAAATTTAAGCGAATATCTAAATGATACGTAAATGAGAAATGGAGGAGGTGTATTTGTCACAGTAGACAAGAAATTCATATTCACCAAGGTAGAAACTGAAGCTGAATGTGAAATTGTATCAGGGGTGGACATACAAGGGTCACTCCAAAAGAAATGCACACTATTTTTGTAAAAATACAGTTTTCATTCTGCATGTGTCATAGTTTTACAGTGTGTAGATACATTCTTCCCATTTGTTCTCAAACTTAGTTCAACCTATTCCCATGAGTGGCGCCATCACAGTATGTCTTCAAGATGGCTGCTACACTTGACATTTGTCAGAAGCAACGTGCAGTCATAGAATTCCTGTGCTGTGAAAACGAGACAGTGGGAAACATCCACTAGAGGTTGAAAGAGGTGTATGGAGATGCTGCTGTCGATCATGGTACAGTTTGTCGGTGGGTACGTGATGAAAGTGGGTACGGCAATATTGAGGATTGTCCTCGCAGCAGCAGGCCTCGTACTGCACACACTCCAGACAATGTTCAGAGAGTTAACAAATTGGTGACTACTAACAGACACATCACAGTGAACGAATTGTCACGCTATGTTGGGATAGGGGAAGGAAGTGTTTGCAGAATACTGAAAGTGTTGGCGTTAAAAAAGGTTTGTGCCAGGTGGGTTCCCAGGATGCTGGCAGTGACTCACAAAGAAACAAGAAAAATGGTATTCAGCAAACTTTTGGAACAGTACGAGAATGGTGGACATGAATTTTATGGAAGAATTGTGACAGGTGATGAAACACGGCTCCATCATTTTTCACCAGAGACGAAGATGCAATCTATGGAGTGGCATCGTGCAAATGTACCCAAGAAAAAAAATTCAGAACCACACCTTCTGCTGGAAAAGTTATGGCTATGGTGTTTCTCGATTCCAAAGGACTCTTGCTTGTGGACATCATGCCAAGAGGAACCGCCATAAATTCTGATGCATATGTGACGACACTGAAGAAACTTCAAGCTCGACTGAGTCATGTTCGATCACATCAGCAAAAGCAGGATGTTTTGCTGTTGCACGACAATGCACTTCCTCATGTCAGTCAAAGAACCATGGAAGCTATCACAAAACTTGAATGGACAACACTGAAACACCCGCCTTACAGTCCTGACCTGGCTCCATGTGACTGTCATCTCTTTGGGAAACTGAAAGACTCTCTTTGTGGAACAAGGTTTGAATTTGATGACTCCCTTGTGTGCACTGCCAAACAGTGGCTTCAACAGGTTG
Source organism: Schistocerca piceifrons (assembly GCF_021461385.2). Classification (NCBI taxonomy): domain Eukaryota; kingdom Metazoa; phylum Arthropoda; class Insecta; order Orthoptera; family Acrididae; genus Schistocerca; species Schistocerca piceifrons. The sequence goes on from NC_060138.1 coordinate 688,946,539, forward strand.
GTCCAGAATTTTACTGTGCAGGTATACAGGCGCTGGTTCCAAGATGGCGTAAGGCAGTTGAGAGGGATGGAAATTATGTGGAGAAATGAAAATATTGTTCCTAAAGGATGTATCTACACACTGTAAAACTTTCAAACATGTAGAATAAAAGATGGATTTAAAAAAAAATAGTGTGCCTTTCTTTTGGAGTGACGCTCATAAAATGATAATTGAATCCTTCTGTCACCCACCAAACTCACCTCTGATGTAACCGAAAACTTTAGAGAAACCCTTGGTTCACTTGTACATAAGTTGCCTAATCATACTGTCATCATTGGAGGAGACAGTAATGTTAGCAGCAGGTGTGATAAGACTGTGAAGCATTACTAAATGCCTTCTCTGAAACTACCTAGAAGACATGCCTTCTCTGAAACTACCTAGAAGACATAGTTCAGAACCCCACACACGATGAAAGTATATTGTATTTAATGGCAACAAATAGACAGACCTCTTGGAGGATGTCCACATCAAAACTGGTATCAGTGAATATGATGCAGTGGTGGCAATAATTATTACCAAAGTACAAAGGACAACTAACACAAGCAGAATGATGTGTGTGTTACTTATATTCAGTAAAACTAGATAAAAAATCAGTAGTGACATATCCCAATGAGGAACTTGAAACTTTCAGTATGGGACAGGAGCATGTAGAGGAACCATGGCTCAAGTTTAAAAGAACAATTGACCACTCACTGAATAGGTATGTATCCAGCAGAGTAATTCGTAATGGGAGGGACCATCCTTGGTATACAGTCACTGTAAAGAAACTCCTAAAGGAACAGAGACTACTCCATAACAGGTGTAAAACAAAGCATAAGTCTATAGATAGATAGGTGCTGAATGAAACATATTTGGCTGTCAAGAGAGCAATGCATGTAGCCCGAATGAGATAGGAACAGAAACTGAAAGTAGCATAGCAAAAGCTGAAATGCTTAACCCTGTTTTCAAATGTTCCTTTGCAAAGGAAAACCCCAATTTAATTCTCTTACCACTGAAAAAGTGAGAGAAATAAGTGTTAGTGTCAATGGTGTTGAGAAACAGCTGAAATTGTTAAAATTGAACAAAGTTCCAGAGTCTGATTGAATGCCTTTCAGATTCTATATTGCATTTTTGGCTGAATTAGTTCCTCTTCTAACCATAATCTAACATACATCCCTCAAAAAACCATCCCCAGTAGTTGGAAGCAAGCACAAATCACACTCATCTACAAGACCAATAGTAGAAGTGATCCACAAAACTACCATCCAGTATCCTTGGCATCAATTTCTTGTAGAATCTTAGAACATATTGTGAGCTCAAAGATAATGAGGTATCATGAATAGAATGACCTCTTCCATGCCAACCACCTTGGGTTCCAAAAATAATTGCTCATGTGAAACCCAATCCACACTTTTCTCACATGACATAGAGCTTTGGATCAAGGCTGTCAGGTAGATGTGGTATTTCTTGATTTCCAAAAAGCATTTGAGCTCAGTATCATATCTACACTTAATTGTCAAAAGTTTGGTCATATGAGATGTCATGTGAAATTTGTGACTGGACTGAAGACTTTTTGGTAAGGAGGACACGCCAGGTTATCTTGGATGGAGAGTCATTGTCAGATGTAGAAGTAACTTCAGGTGTGCCCCAGGGAAGTGCGTTGCAAACTTTGTATTTCATGTTGTATATTACTGACCATTTGGACAATATTAACCATAACCTCAGACTTTTTGGAGTTCATGCAATTATCTGTAATGAAGAACTAGTGAAAGAAGCTGCATAAATATTCAGTCAGACCTTGATAAGCTTTCAAAGTGGTGCAAAGGTTGGGAACTTTGTTTATACATTCAGAAATGTAAACTTCTGCACTTCTTAAAACAAAAAAGCATATTATGATATGACTATAATATCAGTGACTAGTTGTAATCAGCCAACTCTTACAAATACCCAAGTGTAACACTTCATAGGGATATGAAATGGAATGATCACATAGGCTCAAGCATGGGTAAAGCAGGAAGTGGACTTCAGTTTATTGGTAGAATACTGGGGAAGTTCAGTTGGTCTACAAAGATCAAATGGTCACAGATTTTTTTGACCCATGGGAGAGTATTGCAGAAATGCTGAAGAAACTGAACTGGCAGACTCTTGAAGACAGATATAAACTGTCCTGAAAATTCTACTAACAAAGTTTCAAGAACCCACTTTAAATGATGACTCTGGGAATACTCTACAACTACCTTTGTACCACTCACATGTGGACTGTGAGGACAAGATTAGAATAATTACAGCATGATAGAGGCATTCAAACAATCACTGTTTCTTACACAACATACATGAATGAAAAGGGGAGGAATCTTAGAATCTTAATACCTGGTACAATGGGAAATACCCTCTTCCATGCACTTCATGTTGATTTTCAGAGTATTTCTGTGGATGCTCAATGAGCTGTCCCTGTGCACTTAGCTGTGCTGTTTTAGGGTCCACCTAGCACATGCATTATGAAAGTTGAATCATGACTAATGAGCATACGGCTTGCTACTTCATCATTTGTCACTTGCATATCATTCAGAGCCAGTGTGTGGACTTGCAGATCATTCAGAATCAAGATATGAACTTGTTCAGTGTTTATGTGATAAGCTGAATCCTGCCATGAGGACACCTGATGGTTGTTGAATACACTAAACTGCACATGATGTCAGTAATAACCCTTGTGCTTATTGAGATAAACGCTTTCTCTAAAGAAACATTTTTGTCTTTAATGAGACTGCTCTTCATCTCACAGATAAGAAGTATAGATGTAATTGCATTTGTGGAAAGTTAATCCAATGAAGAACATTGAAGTAAAAGTGGTCATGTTTCAAGGGACAACCACAGGGTAAGAGATATTATGACCAGTCATGTTAGGGAAATATGTGGATACTGCAAAGGTAATTGGCCATTAACTTTCCAAAACATGCTGTCCAGTGACAGTGAATGTAGTTTTTTTTTCACATGTAAACTGGCGGGCATATATATCAATCTATTCAAAAACAGAAGCCTTTAAAGACTCACAGAAATTTTATTTATGTACCCAATGAAGACAACTCATACCTTCAAAAAAATTATCACAGTAGGTGAGTTTTGCACTTGTAGCAATCTTGGTCTTATTGTCATGAATTGTAAATGTAGCTTCATGATCTCCATCTTCTTCAAAGGTTTATTACATTCTTAATGAAATCAATTTTTCTAATTAACTGTTACCTTGTGAATCCATTTAATTTAAACAATTAATTGTAGATTTGGTATTTCATTAAATTTTTACTTATTATTATACATAATTAATAATTATCGTAGTATTCCTAAATAAAACTAAACTTCTTCTATCAATGTATGTATGTAATTATGCACCTAATGTTTATGCCATATTTTACTATGCCTATTTAACTAAAGTACTGGTATTTAATAGTTTTAGTAAAATAAAACAAGATGATTCACTAGCTTTTATTTGATCTGTATGTACATCTGTAATTTTGTAATCTAATTAAGCAGAATAAAGTTTATGTTTGAAGATATGTTGATATGAATGATAAGATTTTGTACATGACATAAATATATAATTTTTTATACTGTTTTGTACTTTGACAAGTCCAATATCATGAACGTGATAATATTGGTGCTATATAAATAAATAAATAAATGGATCTAATGACAGGTTTAAAGTACTATCATAGTACAAGACTTGAAATATAATAAATATCACAGTGGTACCACTGATCACTTTCTGATGGCCTACAAAACTTTATTAATATAGTAAATTTATCTTTTACAGCAATCTAGGTCTACAGCTGTCAAGAGGAGCAAAACGTCATCATCATTGTTTAATGAGTAAGTGAAATTGAAATTAATTCAAATGGTTGTATAGCACTGTAGTTTCACTTGCCAAATTATATAAACCAATTTGATTGTGGCTTCAGAGTAAAAATAAATAATGTTTCGTTGGGATTACAGTTGAATTGATGTTTAGAAAGGGGAATTATTTTCCACTATTAGCCAGTTTTGATAAAAATGCAATTTTCAGTTGCTGCGACAAAAATGTGTTTTGAATCAATACCTGACAACTGTGTTTATATCAGTACTGTATAGGTAAAATGATGTTAACAAATAGATAACAACAATTATACAGCGTGCTTAGTATCTGTCAAGAAATAATGCTCCACATTTATGCTCACCAGCATTTGCATCTACAATGGATGATTAATATGACTGTAAAGTAAAACGCATGACTATTACAATACAAGTCAAAATAAGATGTTAAATGAGGGGAAAAAATGTTCTAATCAACCATTAGGTTTTCGCATATATTTCAGTAGTCAGCATTCCACAGCTGCATATTTGTGCTGCAGGAGCTCAGTATTTCTAAATTTTGTGATTTGAAATGACAATCCACTTTTATTGATCAGCTGGTAATTGTGTGGTTGGCTTTAAAATATTATTCAAATACTTTCAATGTACCGTGATGTGGTTTGTGGCACAGGATTGTATTATTGGCCACTCCTCTCCTTCATTTCAAACTAAGTATATTTCAATTCCCATAATATCCCAAAATGTCTATTTTTTATCTACATTGGACATAAAATCATAGACTTTACTGTTTTAAATTTAAATGAGACTATCTTCCCATTTCTATCTGAAATTCCTTACTCATGTCAACATTCTCTGAAGAGGTCACTTTAGTTAAATTTTTAACCTTCTCATCTTTATATACTGTTGTGTCTATGTCCAGATCCAGTAGTAAATTGCCCTTTAAAAAGTTAGTACACATGATTTTATTATCTCAGATTAAATTTCACATAAATATGTTACCCAATTTATACTATCAGCTAAGGCAAATAAGTCATTTGTTAATAAACCAACTTTGAAATTTCGTGATATGAACTGTGCAGCCATGTTGCACGACATATTCTTGAAAATTTATTTCTTCCCTATTTCTGAAAAGCCATGATGTTTATTCATTATGATTATTTAAAATGATAGCTCTACTTGAGAGCTATCCAAAACACCAATAACAATATTTTATTCAAAGTAATTTGTTTATAATTAACTAAAACATCATTTAAATTTTTGTACTGTAAAAGTCATCGAAATTGTATATGAAATCAATTAACTCTTCCAAATTGCATATCAGAACATGTAGGGCAACATGTGGTCCATGTTTTGATGTAAGTAACTGAGATTAGCTAACGACTTTTAATTGTTATTTTGTAAATCTTACATTTAACAATATATTAAGTTGCTTAGTTTTATAGAAAAGGAAGTGAATTGTTGTTTGTGTGAGACTCTTTCAGAAGCTGTCAGGCAATATAATGTATCAACCATCAATCTATATACTAATTGGGCGAAATACAAAACAAGAAAAGTGATATACTTTATGTTTTATTTTAAAATTAGTACATCAGCAATGTTGAACACTGGGACTTTCTGAAGCAATAACCCCCGAGGATATCAAAGTTGAGTATCTCATCATACGGAGCAGCTTAGTTATTATGTGAACTTTTATTAACTGTGATTAAAATTTTCTAGTTTTCACTCACCTTCATACTTGTGAATAGTGGAGCCCTGAACGATTAAGTTACTCCATTGGTATGATCAATTATTTACTAGTACCACCATCATTTTATAGATAGAACTCTAAAAACTGTACATTTTATTCTCACTCAGCATCAGTGGTAGTTAAAATTTTTCCCTCCTCTCATACATTTCAGGGTGGCATTTTAATATGGTGTCTGAGTTAGGACACCTCTAAGTCTGTGTACTAATGCTTGTGCTACATCTCAGAGTCTAATTGTGATGTGTGACAATTGATTATTGGACAATAGGTGGGATGAGACAGAAATTGTGGTGTGGCAACTCCTAGTTGGATCATATTTTAGATGAGAGTACAATTTTTAAATTTTAAATTAGTACTTTCTGTCAGAGTATCATTTTTTCCAACTTTCTTTTGTTGTGTGACTGTTGATAGACAGGATTATTGTGAATTTGTATGTGACAGTAATCTGATTTGGTAGGTTTTCCTTTGTGTTTTATATCCAATATTGTCTTCAAATACGGCAAGCACAGAAAATTTTGATACAACTGGAGTGGTTTCATATACTTTGTTCTCAGTCACCAACACCAAACCTGCGACAGTCATCCAAGGCATCTCATTTCTTAGGATTTACTCCAAGTGAACAGGCACCAGATTTATTAGAGAGATTATCCCAATTCTTTGATTACAAACTTACATGACAGAATAATGATTTAAAGAATGAACTAACAAGTCAAAGCAGTGACCTGAAAAAGAGTATTGTTAATCTGAATGACACTGTTAAGACAAGGAAGAGAAAAATTCAGGCAATGCAGGAACAAGTAGCAAATTCTCTTTCAAAATGTAGTCAATTACATGAGTTAACTGTACTTGAAATTCAAACAGTAAATGATAAGGTTGATCATGTAGAGTTGTGTGTGGAGAATGTTGGAGATATTATTCATACTGAGTTAGGCAGAAGGAACTCTGAATTCGAGATCATGCATGAATAGGCAAAAGGAACTCTGAATTCGAGATCATGCATGAATATATAGAGCAGGAAACTGAATTCATTGAACAGAAATTAAAACTAAACAATGATCAAATTCATAACCATACTACCAGTGTGCTGGCCTAAGCTGTCGCCAGCACATCAGGCGGCAAAGAGGTTCTGAGAAGATCGATAGTAGGTGCAAGTTACGCACCTATCAGGAGACAGGCCGAAAACAGACTTGCAGGAAATGCACCACCAACACCGTCTTGACCGCCAGTATTTAGATCACCACTGTGGACCAGATGGCCCAGTTAGAGTCCGTCATCCATTGAGTCACCAAGTCGAGTCTTTAGTCACATCCCAGTCACAGAGAGTGTCAGAACATAGCAACCAGAGTAAAGTCCATAGCTGGACTTGTACTTCATCAGCAATGAGCCTAACATGGACTATTATGGAAGTGTTTGTACCACAACACCTGGACTACCTTGGGTTAAGTAATTTTCTATTGTTATGAGTAAAGACCCCAGTTAATATATGCGTGCAGTTTGTGGTATAGAAAGAGGATGCCGGCCACCAACCAATATCCTCTCCTTGCTTCCCAGAGTACAGCTCTGCAGTCACAAAGAAACAACACAAAAGCTAGCATTAACAGTATAATTCAGACGTCAGAAAATTTACAACAGGTTAACATCCGACTCAGTGATATTGAAACAAATGTGTCCTATGTGCAAATCAGCGGAAATTTTGTGCAATTTTATAACAAGTCAGCTCTTAAATACTTCCCTGTGAATTTTAAAATACACCCAGTTGACTTTCTGTGGTCATGTAAAAATAGTTTTCTTCCAAACTTGTCTGATTCTGTGAAAATTAAACTAGCCAAATGTTTACTTGATAGTGAAATGTTGTCATGGTCTAATCAAAATGTAAAACCAAACATAACATATGATAAATTCAAACAGATGTTCTTGAATAAATTCTCAGCATTTTTGAGTGGTAGTAGGTAAAGACCAGGTAGTCTTTTGATGCAAGGATTTTGTCAGAAACAGTTACGTAAGCTTGCTCAATTGGACAAACATTTTGATGATCTTGTTCTTATTTACTCATTGAAAAGACATCCACCATTGACAGCTCATTGGGGCCTTGTTTGCAGTCCTGATGATTCATTAGAGAATTTTTTTTAAACATGTTGATAAACTCGACACAACTTTATAGGAAGAGGACAGGGTTAATAACTCACATTATAACAGAAACATCAATTATAATGGGGGGTCACCTCAACACAACCAGCAAAATAGACAGAATGGTAATAGGAGGAACCATAATATTTATAATAACAGTAATAATAATACCAAGAATGATAATGGTAATAGAACAGGAACCATAGTAACAAGAACCAAGAAAAATTTAATACCTTCACCTGGTGCCTGTTGGATGGAGGAGGTAAATAAATTTCATGACCAGGCAACAACAAACTCAGATCAAGAGGAGTGTGAGGCTGAGAATGTATGTGACTATCCTATTAAAGCAACTAATTTTGAAAGTAAGTTTTGGGATGCTATAATTAAACAGATGTATAGTGGTAACAAATGTATTGTGGCTCCTTATAGACATAAAGAAAGTGTTTTAGTAAAACTGCTTAAGACTGAATGTTCTGTAGAAAATGTAGATGTTGATAGTTATTACTTCAGTATTGGTATTTTAACGAACCCTGAGCGGGAGACTTCTGGCTCATTTGTGCTAAGGAAGGAGAGGCTTATCCTAAGTCAGTAGTGGTGGAAGTGAGTGACACTGAGGTGAGTGGTGTCAGCACTAATGATTTAGTAGCTGAGACTGTCGCTGATACATTTAATTTAGGACTGGACAGTATGGTTTATGTTGAAGTAATTGGTCATGACTGGGCCAGTGATGAGGCTCAGGAGATTCAACTTGTTCAAATTGACATTAGTGATATTTTGTGTGAATGCATGGTCATTATAACACAGCATTGTGCAGTAAATAAAGGGATTACTGAACATTTCAGAGATGTCGGTAAGGATGAATCAGATTTCAGTTCAGACAGTCAGTTTATTGATCACTTTCAGCCAGATTTTACCTGCACCACTAATGAGTACATCTATTCAAGTCCAGCTTGTAAATCCAGTCAAGCATTAGAAGTTATTCATGACACAAGCACGCAGGAATCACTTTACCCTATACAGCTATCTAATGATAATGAGAACCATTTGCAGAAGATTTATATATTGAACATATAAAGGATGATTTGCTTAGAGAAACTAATATTAATAAACATCAGGATTTATGTGGTAGTCCATACATCAAAATCACAGTTTGCGATTGGCATTGTTATTGTTTGACAGACGAGGTAGCACAATTTCGATTATTTAAAAAAAAAATCAGGCACAGAGTTAAGTAGAGTTCTGAGTACACTGAATTTTGTGTAATAGAACCTAGGATTAAAGCTGCTACAGGTAAATTTAATAAAGTTGTAAATAAACAAGTTTTAATCACATTTCACATTGACAATGCAGTTTTTGAACAAGGAAGCTTGGTGATCAGTGATCTGAATGAAAAGATATTGCTAAGCCTGGACTGAATATTGAAAAATAATGTAATATTTGACTGGGTAAAGTTTAGAGTAAATTTTTCTAATGCCAATTCACATTTTTGTAGTTATACTAGGTTACACTTAAATGCTGGTGACACATCTGCTAATAAAATATATAGTTTTGACATTGATGTAAAAAGAGGCTATATAGATGATGACGATGATTTGTCAAGCAATGATACAACTGATAGGGATTTTGATCATCTTATTGCTAACAAGGTAAAAGGAGCAGAAAAGCTTACTGGAGATGGAAAGTGAGAACCTGAGGAAGTATTGAGATCCTATAAAGATATACACTCCTGGAAATTGAAATAAGAACACCGTGAATTCATTGTCCCAGGAAGGGGAAACTTTATTGACACATTCATGGGGTCAGATACATCACATGATCACACTGACGGAACCACAGGCACATAGACACAGGCAACAGAGCATGCACAATGTCGGCACTAGTACAGTGTATATCCACCTTTCGCAGCAATGAAGGCTGCTATTCTCCCATGGAGACGATCGTAGAGATGCTGGATGTAGTCCTGTGGAACGGCTTGCCATGCCATTTCCACCTGGCGCCTCAGTTGGACCAGCGTTCGTGCTGGACGTGCAGACCGCGTGAGACGACGCTTCATCCAGTCCCAAACATGCTCAATGGGGGACAGATCCGGAGATCTTGCTGGCCAGGGTAGTTGACTTACACCTTCTAGAGCACGTTGGGTGGCATGGGATACATGCGGACGTGCATTGTCCTGTTGGAACAGCAAGTTCCCTTGCCGGTCTAGGAATGGTAGAACGATGGGTTCGATGACGGTTTGGATGTACCGTGCACTATTCAGTGTCCCCTCGACGATCACCAGTGGTGTACGGCCAGTGTAGGAGATCGCTCCCCACACCATGATGCCGGGTGTTGGCCCTGTGTGCCTTGGTCGTATGCAGTCCTGATTGTGGCGCCCACCTGCACGGCGCCAAACACGCATACGACCATCATTGGCACCAAGGCAGAAGCGACTCTCATCGCTGAAGACGACACGTCTCCATTCGTCCCTCCATTCACGCCTGTCGCGACACCACTGGAGGCGGGCTGCACAATGTTGGGGCGTGAGCGGAAGACGGCCTAACGATGTGCGGGACCGTAGCCCAGCTTCATGGAGACGGTTGCGAATGGTCCTCGCCGATACCCCAGGAGCAACAGTGTCCCTAATTTGCTGGGAAGTGGCGGTGCGGTCCCCTACGGCACTGCGTAGGATCCTACGGTCTTGGCGTGCATCCGTGCGTCGCTGCGGTCCGGTCCCAGGTCGACGGGCACGTGCACCTTCCGCCGACCACTGGCGACAACATCGATGTACTGTGGAGACCTCACGCCCCACGTGTTGAGCAATTCGGCGGTACGTCCACCCGGCCTCCCGCATGCCCACTATACGCCCTCGCTCAAAGTCCGTCAACTGCACATACGGTTCATGTCCACGTTGTCGCGGCATGCTATCAGTGTTAAAGACTGCGATGGAGCTCCGTATGCCACGGCAAACTGGCTGACACTGACAGCGGCGGTGCACAAATGCTGCGCAGCTAGCGCCATTCGACGGCCAACACCGCGGTTCCTGGTGTGTCCGCTGTGCCGTGCGTGTGATCATTGCTTGTACAGCCCTCTCGCAGTGTCCGGAGCAAGTATGGTGGGTCTGACACACCGGTGTCAATGTGTTCTTTTTTCCATTTCCAGGAATGTATTTAGTGAGAAACCACATAAACAACTATACATATAAATTAAGGCTTAAAGAGCACCAGTCTTCCTTTATAAAACCATATCCATTTCCTATTTGTAAAAGACAGGTTGTGGAGAGAGAGTTTGCAGAATGTGCAAAGGTCGACTAGCCAATACAACAACCCTTTGGTTATTTTAACGAAAAAGGATGGTGGGGTCAGGCTCATGCTTGATCCCCGTTATATAAATAAATTTTTGGAAAAAGAAGCTGATCATCCTGAGTCAATGGAAGAGTTGCTCAGTAAATTTTCTGGTGCCAAGTATTTTTCATGCCTAGATTTGACCTCAGGTTTCCACCAGATAACATCAGACTCAGAATCTACGAAATATACTGCTTTCTTATTATCTATTTATTTATTTTATTTATCCATCTGTTGACAATAAATATTGTATGGATGTTGTCAAGGGTACATGTAAGCCATTTCAAAGAAATGGGACATAAACAATATATACGTAAAAAAGTACAAAACAAAATAATACAATGAAGTTAATAATAATACTACGAAATTAATATAGTCTATATACATCCTTGCTTGTTATTTTACATGCATAGTCTGTTTTTCATAAGGCTTTAGTTTTGTCCTCCCTAAATGGCAAGTCCTTATATACACAATACTGCTTAAGTATATATTTACATCACACAACAGCTGTCCTTTAAGTATGTAAATGTAATGAATGATTAGGTAATGAATGATTAGGTACAGATAGAGTATTTTCCATTTTGCCTTTATAAATATCATCAGAAAAAATTTATTGACCTACATAGTCATTTACAGAATAAAAACTTTGTTCTACTAGAAATTTTTTAAGTTCTGTTTTAAATTTGTTATCATCTTCTAACTGCCTGATGCTGACTGGCAGTGCGTTGTACAGTTTTGCACCGATATGGCTCACATGCCTTTGTGTATTCGTTCTTTTTGTTCGCTGAGTATGGAGTGCTGCGCTATTACGGGTATTGTAGTTATGAAAGTCAGCATTTGTCTGAAAATCTGCAATGTGGATCCTGACATACAATACACATTTGTATATGTATAATGATGATATAGTAAGTATTCTAAGCTTTTTGAATATGTGTTTGCAGTGTGTCTGTGGATGACTGTGAGTTATTATTTGGATGGCCCTCTTCTGCAACAATTGAAAATAGCCAAAATATGCCATTCTGGCACCCTCTGAGGTACAAACATCTGCAATAATTCTGAGGGCAAAACAGGCTGAATTAAGTTTCTGTGAAAGTTTTATTACGTGGTCATTAAAATTTAAGTTTTCATCCACATGAATCCCCAGCAATTTTGTGGATGTCACTCTGTCTAAGGCTTTGTCACCACACACCAGATCGAGATTTACATTTTGACGTCTTTTCCCACACTGCTTATAAGTTGTTTTATTTACATTCAATGTCAACCTGTTTGCATTGAACCAAGAGTGGATGTAATTTAGTACTTTATCAGCAGTTGTTGGTAGCACTTGCTTTGGTGCACTTATTATCACACTAGTATCATCTGCAAATATTATTGCTTTGGCTGCATCATCTGAGGTGTGAAAATCATGTATATAGACAAGAAACAATATGGGCCCTAGGATGCTGCCTTTTGGTACTCCTATTTCTACATTTTTTGCCTCTGATACTGAATTTATTTTGTGGTTGGAGTAAGTTGATGTCAGTCCTACAACCTGTGTTCTGTTTTTTAGGTATGATTCAGACCATTTTTTTCCTGTCCCTTGTATACCCAATGCTACCAATTTTTCTAAAAGAATGTCCTGGTTCACAGTGTCAAGCTTTGGAGAGGTCTAAATTTACTCTACTACACTATAATCTTTTTCTAGATTTTTGATTATTTGTTCAGTGTAGCACATTACTGCTGTTTCGGTATTTTTTACGTGCTTGGAAGCCATGTTGATTTCTGTTTAGTAAATTATGGTCATTTAGATATTTGTTAATTCGGTGCTTCATCAGTTTTTCTAATATTTTTGAAAATGCTGGGAGGAGAGATATTGGGCTATAGTTTTTTACCTTATACTTGTCGCCATTTTTAAATAATTGCTTCACTTTTGAAATTTTCAGCCTTTCTGGAAAAGCTCCTTCACTGAATGATAAATTGGCTATGTGTGCAACGAGCTTAGCGATTTGTGGTGCTGTCCTTGTTATGATTGACACAGGCACCTCATCATGCCAGCCGACATTTTGGGTTTCAAGCTTTATATCACTTTCAACATTTCACCCTCATTTGTTGGCTCTACCCTCATCCTACAAGCTGTTTTTGGATATTCAGGTTTTTCTTCGTTTGTAAATTTTGAGCTTAATGAAATTGTTGCATTTATGAAATAATTGTTAATACAATTTGGCAAATCTTGTTTATTAATATTGACATTTTTTAAATTTTTGAGGCTAATGTCCTGGTTTTCACAACTCTTCCGCGTTTCAGTCTTCACAATACCCCATATGAATTTTTATTTGTTTCCAGACTGTCTTATAAAACTATCATTACTCATGAATTTCGCTTTAGCAATTACTTTTCTATATACCCTCTTGTAATTCCTGACATATTCTATGAATTGTGGGTCTGTGGATGTTTTCATTTTAGAAATTAGTCTCTTTAGACTTCCACAGGAAGTTTTGATGCCAGCTATGATCCAAGAACTTGGCTTTGTATTGCCATGTGACCTGATTTTTGACAGCTTTTTTGGAAAACACATTTCAAAATATCCCATGAAAATGGAAGAAAATGTGTTATATGCATCATTTGTATTTGTTAGGGATAGTACTTCTGCCCAAGCCTCATTAGTTAGCATATTTATGAATTCTGCACAGTTTTCTGTAGAAAAATTTCTTTTATATATGAAGTGTGTTTTCTTCTCTTTCAGTGGCCTTGAAGGAATTTTGAGGACAAGAGCATTGTGGTTCTACATTTGAAAATATATTATCAGTAAGACTGACTGTATTATTTGATTCAAATTAATGATATCAATATAATGGAAGGAAACATTCCACGTGGGAAAAATTATATATAAATACAAAGATGAGGTGACTTACCGAACAAAAACGCTGGCAGGTCGATAGACACACAAACAAACAAACACAAACATACACACAAAATTCAAGCTTTCGCAACAAATTGTTGCCTCATCAGGAAAGAGGGAAGGAGAGGGGAAGACGAAAGGAAGTGGGTTTTAAAGGAGAGGGTAAGGAGTCATTCCAATCCCGGGAGCGGAAAGACTTACTTTAGGGGGAAAAAAGGACAGGTATACACTCGCACACACGCACATATCCATCCACACATACAGACACAAGCAGACATATTTGCTGTCTGCTTGTGTCTGTATGTGTGGATGGATATGTGCGTGTGTGCGAGTGTATACCTGTCCTTTTTTCCCCCTAAGGTAAGTCTTTCCGCTCCCGGGATTGGAATGACTCCTTACCCTCTCCTTTAAAACCCACTTCCTTTCGTCTTCCCCTCTCCTTCCCTCTTTCCTGATGAGGCAACAATTTGTTGCGAAAGCTTGAATTTTGTGTGTATGTTTGTGTTTGTTTGTTTGTGTGTCTATCGACCTGCCAGCGTTTTTGTTCGGTAAGTCACCTCATCTTTGTATTTATATATAATGACTGTATTATTTGTTATTCTTGTGGGTGTGTGTATGTGTGGAAGCAGGTTGAAACTACATAACAGATTTAGGAACTGGTCTTTTAGCCTACTTTCACTCATAAGATTAATATTGAAGTCCACACACAACTACAGTGGCTCTATTGGTGAACAGAGTGTTAAGCAATATTTCTAATTGGTTAAAGAATATGTCTGCATCACCAGTAGGTGGTCTGTAGTAAAAGCTGTCAGTATTGTGAATTACTTTTTGGTTAAAATGTATCTATAGCAGAGTTTATTAGAGCCTTAGATCTTGTGTTGGGTAGCGAAGTATTTTCAAAACTGGTAATTTATGTCAGTGATATACTTATAAGAAGCAACACCTGGAACAAGCATCTCAGTTGAATCAAAGAGGTAGCTAGCAAGTTCAGGCTGGAAGGTATAACACTTCAGTTAGCTAAGTGTAAGTTTGGTGTAAGAACTTTGAACTTTTTAGGACATGCAAAGGGAGTAGATGGACAGGTAGAGCAGTGTGCAATCAGCCTTGCAAGCCGTCACTTGTTAAAACATTTACTGTAATTGAAAAAGAACTACCTGCCATTGTGTGGGGATTCAAAAAGTGTAGAAATTATTTAACTGGACATAAGGTCATTGTTTCTACTGATCATAAAGCTTTATGCAATTTGCAAGAATGTAAACTTTATCATAACAGGATAACACACCGGGCCTTATTCTTGCAACATTTTGATTATACTATTTTACATATCAGTGGTAAGAAGAACTGGTTCAGACGCTCTATCCAGTTTTCCAATAGGGAATGAGCAGGAAAATGTTAGAATACAGGATAATAGGAACATCAGAATCATATTTATCGATGGTGTAAAAGGTGAAAAAGAAATAGCTAAGACGTGGACAACCGAGGAGACATCAAAATCAGGATGAAGACGTCAAGCCAGTAAAAATCTTACTTGGAAAAAAGACGTATGAGAAAGTTGCACAATACTACCAGGTATACACGGGAATTCTATTTAGAAGACATAGATCCAATTCTGATCAGTGGAAATTATGCTGGTGTAAACAACACATTGATTTACTTATTAAGTTTGTACATGAAAGTTTTGGGCAGTGTGGCAGTGTGAAGTGTACCCAGATGTTGCAGCAATATGTTTATTTTAGTAATATCTCTAGAGGAGTAAAGTCTTATATTGCAACTTGTGATAGATGTCAAAGAGTAAAGGTGGCAAATCAAAATCATGAAGGATTCCTACATAGCATTATTAATAAAGGTAAGTCAGCTCATTGGAGTCAACTTCTATGGTCAACTTACTCATTCAAGACAGGGGTACTCCTCTGTTTCTAATTGTGGATTTGTTTACCAAATTAGTTAAGCTGTATCCATTCAAGAAGGCCACTAACCACAAGATAATTCAATGTTTTGTCAATGATTACTTCACCAATATGGGTAAACCAAAAGTAATCCTATCTGACAATGGCAATCAATTTACATCCAATGTTTGGGATCAGTTTGCCACAGATAAGAATACCAAATATGTAAGCATTTCAGTTTATTCGCCTCCTTGCAATGCAACAAAGATATACATAAGAGAAACTGGATGCCCTTGTAGGTCTTATTGTGCTAAGGACCACATTAACTGGTATTCTTACATAAAACAGTTAGAGGATATCCTCAGCCATTTACAACACACCACTACTGGGTTTTCTCCTTTTGAAATTCATTACAATAAGAAGCCTGCAAACCTTTTGTATGAATTAGTAGTGTTCCCTGTATGCTCTGAATTTCCACCCGATTAGAGGGAGGACATTGTGAGGGAAAATGTGGAAGCATATTATAGTAATAAGAAAGTTAATACATGATAAAGGTTTGAAGATAACACAGTACAATATTGGCAGCCTGATATTAACCAAAAGCTATGAGAAGTCTCAAGCAATAAAAAAAGGGATTAATACGTATTTTGATATACACATTAATCAAGAAAAGTACTTGGTATGAGAAATAATATTCAGTTGAAACTGTACATTCATCAATAACTTGCACCCTCAAGGTGATGTACATTCTTTGTGTGTCAGCATGTGGCAAACACAAGTTCCCTAAGTAGTGTAGTATTTGCTTCTACAGTTTTACACATCAATACCACATTCCTTTTACATGAGATTACACAAATCTATGCTGGATACTACGTACTGTCAGTAGAACTGTGGAGGATTTGATAATTGAGCTTCACTTATACTTTATAATACTTCTGAGAGATACTTGTGACACTTGTGCTCTAATAGTGCTTATGACTGACACATCATTATTATGCTTTTTCACTAATATGCCTTTATGCTTTTCACATAAATAAATACAACGCCTTTGGATGATTATTATGATGCTTATATTGACAGTCATTACACACCTGCTACACTTTCATACAGAATGTCCTACACCTTACACTTACTGGATGATGCTTTGAGGAGATAATGAACTATATTTATTATCCACAGATTTTGATGCAATTGTGCTTGTGGTCTGACACTATGAAGCATCTAATGGTGTTCTTCCATTCTATTGGAGTCCTATGATGAGGATATGAAGTTAATGGTTTTGTTTCTATGATTGATCCTTCACTCTGTTGAATGTGTGGTAGTGTGTTCTCTATTGAGATCTTTGTACTTAATAATTCAAACATTGAATCAATAGTATTACCTTGAAGCAAATATGTCTCATGTCTGATACCGCAGAATGATATAGATGTAAAAGCAATACAGAAGACCCATGCTAAAGATGATGCAAATGTGCATCGGAGAGCAAATATGTATGGCTGTACTTCTGCTGGATGCAATTACTGGTAAGCAGTATGGAACAGGTTCATGTGTCAAGTCATAAAATATAGATTTCATGAGGGTAGAACATCAGATATATTTGTCTTCTTGGAATTTTCATATGTCAATTGAAATGTTCAATTCTGTATAAATTCTGGCCTTACTTGAGTTAATTTTTCTACTTAAATTATGTTTATTACATCTGAAGATATTTTTGCATATATCTGATCGCTAATACACTATTTTTATGATAATATATTTTTATTTTTCATATCAAACCATTTCACAACATTGATTTTGAACCATGAAAATTAGTAATCATAACTGTTCACTTAAATGATCCAAGAATTACTTCATGGTAAAGACAAAGTGATTATGCTTCAGTTTTCATACAGACAAAATTGCAATTTTTTTTATAATTTTTCCAATTTTGCTATCGATAATAAAGTTGGTATTATTCAAAGACTGGAAGCTGCTGTTTTACAGACTGTCAAAATTAGCAACATTTGTTATCAGCTATTAGTTGGGTAAATCTTCACATAAATTCTAGACATTTCTAAACAACATTATCTGTCTTACACCAGAAAAGTCATTGCAATCGAGACAGTCAAGTTCATACAAATATGAATTATATTTGGTTCCAAAAAATGTGGAAGCTATGTTCATAACATATGATGTAATTTTGGAGCCAAGTGCATCACATAGCTTCATACTTGCTTTATCATTTAACAAGTGTGGTTTTGGTAGGTATTGAAGCTGGTTTGTGTAACAATCTGAGGAATTAACATTTTTTTTGTCTTGTGTAAACACATTGCATGATGCTGGTTACTGAAAAGTGTCTGACAGAATAGGAGGGCAACCATAAAATATAATATATAATGTCCATATATTGTCCATAGAGATTGGTATGTCTTGTCAATCCTCTTTATGCAGGATTCTCGGTGTGAGCAAAATGACGAACACAATATGAATGTACAAGTAAACTTTGCTTTCCCAACAACTTTCTATAACACTTCTTTAATGTACGGTTGGAATACATATTTTTTTTAACAGTATTGTTGCAGAAGAAGCTTAGTAGAACAGTCACTGCAGTGCAGTGATTAAGATACTAGACTGTGGCATGGAGGGTTGTGAGCTCAAAACTCACCTGAACTGTAAAATTTTAATTTCTATGTTCAGTTCATGTACATTCTAGAAGTATCCACCACAATCAAGAATCATTGTACTGTAATGTTCTGTAACTGTATATATACCGTAAGTGATCTGGCAGGAGGCAGTTCACTCTGCACTGTTGTATGTGCAAGTGCTCAATAAACCTTCGTTAAGTGAAGTTAGTGTTTGTCATTCATCTAAGTACACCTTCTCCCATGTGACATTATTCTGGTGGGAATACTGGGTATTGGAACTTGTGATAGTGCACATTATCCATGAGTCAGTAGCTCCCATCAGGCCATGACAGAGCCGCCGTTTATGTGGCGATAAACCTGAGTTCGAGCCATTTTCAACCGATCACAATCCATCAGAGACAGAAGAAGAAGAGGGTGTTATAATGGCAGATGCTGTGTGCCACCACGTGAGAGATCCTTCCGGGTTCTCTGGTGACGATGGCCAAGATCCAAACAAGTGGCTGAAGGTATATGAGCATACAGCCAAATTTAACAAATGGTATGACACCATGTGTTTGGCTAACGTATTTTTCTACTTGCAGGGCACTGCCAAGCAATGGTATGAGAACAATGAGGAAAAGTTCACAAGCTGGGAAGTATTCCAGGCAGAAATGCGCAAGTATTTTGGCGACACACAACGTCAGAAGTGCAAGGCTGAAGATAAATTAAAGTGCAGGGCACAGTGTCCAGGAGAAACTACAGCAGCCTACATTCAAGACTTCTTGGAGCTGTGTGAAATAGTGGATCCTAGAATAAAGGAGAAAGATAAGGTTGCACATCTTATGAAGGGTGTTGCTGAGGACATGTGTCAAGCCCTACTCGTGAAGGAGGTTTTGACAGCAGACAACTTCATAAAAAGGTGCCAGCATATCGAGACAATGCATCAAAAAAGAATTACACACAAGAAGTTTGAATGGCTTTCAAACATTGTATCAATGTCTGTGATGGAGGAGGAAACTGATTTCACAAGTAGTCTTTGTCAGATAGCAATAGAGGAAGTTCAGAAGGCACTTGGATTGCACGGCAACCAAAAAACATAGATGCTTCAAGAGGTCATAAGGGAGGAAGTGGAACAGACATTGAACCCAGTCTCTCGTTCTTCATTTCTCTTTAAAATGGTAAAAAAGTCGAGACCCAGGCGAAGTTACGTTCCACCAATGCCACATGAGGAACCTGTTTGGGCACCAAGGAAGACTGACATCTGGAGGACCCAGGATAACCAACCAGTATGTTTCCACTCCAGACAACCGGGACGTGTGGCATGCTATTGTCGAGAAAGGCGGTGGATATTTGATGACGTCCATGCCAGAAAACAGCAGATCGATCTTAGCCAATGCAAACTCCGGGACGATGAAGATAAACAAGAAGATGTGGGTGCAGGACGAGCAGCTGCAAGCTAGTCACTGGAGAGGATGTTCCCCACAAGGTCTCCATTGCCTTTCGAAGCTCCAGCTGATCACCCCGCCGGTGCAACCTGAAAAACTAGAGGGTGTGTGCTTCCTTGGAGGTGAGGCTGCCGAAGAGAAAAATCCTCTGCCATCGATCACTACAAAAACGATAAGAAACTACATCGATATCCTCATGGATGTCAAACCATATCAACTTCTTGTGGGCTCTGGAGCTTCATATTGAGTCATTTCGGAGTAGTACCATTGTCAGTTTCAGAAAACTGTATTTTTCAACAACAAAACATCTTTGCTGAAGGTGGCTAAAGGGAAACATGTAAAACCTACAGCAAGATGTGTCATTTGTGTGGGTATAAGTGGCAATACTCAGCCCTTAGAATTCATTGTCTTACAAGAGTGTAGTCAGGACGTCATTCTCGAATGAGACTTTTTGAAAGCTTCTCAGGCAATTATAGATTGTGGTCACTCGAAGATTATGCTAGACGAGATGAGATACTGTGGACAGGAAGATGTGCATCTGAGTGCGTGGAGACTATGTGTGCTGCTTGAAGTGACCCTTCCTGCAGTCAGTGTTAGAAAGATAGCTGTCATGTGTTATGCCATGCATCAACCTATGGATCTTGTAGTGGAATGTAAGAGAAGTATACCACTGAAGAATAACTTCGTCTTCCCAGCCTCTGTCGTCTCATTTAAGAACGGATTTGGTGAATTGTGGATAGTGAACTATCGCTGAGAACTGCAGATCCTTCCAAGACACATGTGCATAGAAAACGCTGAGCCGTTAATTGCAAAACAGCTGAGCATCATAGAAACCTCCCATGCTGCCATCCTTCTTCCATGTCAGGAAGAAGGATCGCAGTTGGCACTATTGTGTCGATTACAGGAAACTTAATAAGATAACTAAAAAGGACATTTACTCTCTTCCATGAATTGACAATACACTAGATTGTCTGAAGGGGGCTAAGTTTTTCTCACCCATGAACATGTACTCGGAATAGTGGCAAATCAAAGTGGATGAGGCTGATCATGAAAAAACTGCATCCATTACTCCTGAGGGCCTGTATGAGTTTAGGGTGATACCATTTGGTTTGTGTAATGCACCAGCAACCTTTGAATGGATGATGTATAATCTTCCAAGTCACCTGAAGTGGACGATTTGTCTTTGTTATTTAGATGACATTATAGTGTTCTCAGAGACATTTGATGAACACACAAAAAGACTGAGGGCTGTTCGTCTCTAACAAGGTGGACTGAAACTTAATCCAAGAAAGTGTCTCTTTGGAGCAAAAGAAATCGAAATACTTGGACACCTTGAGTCAAACGAGGGTGTGCGGCCAGACCCAGAAAAGGTGAGATCTATAATGGAATTCCTATTCCTAAAAGTATTAGAGATGTGAGAAGCTTTCTTGGATTATGTTCTTATTACCGTCATTTTATCAAAGACTTTTGTATCAAAACCAGGCCACTCCAAGAGTTGTTAAAAGCTGATGCTAAATTTATCTAGGGTGGTGCTCAACAAGATTCTTTTGATGTGCTGCGAAAAGGTCTAATGACGGACCCTGTACTTGGTCTGTACGATGAGACAGCACCTACAGAACTACACAGAGATGCCAGTGAGTATGGGATCAGTGCTGTTCTGGTGCAAATTTCGGATGGAAAAGAGAAGGTTATAGCCTATGTTTCTAGGTCACTTACAAAAGCCGAGAGAAACTACTCAACTACAGAAAGAGAATGTCTTGCTGTGATGTGGGCCGTGTGCAGATTTCCACAGTATCTCTATGGAAGGCCATTCACAGTTGTTACAGACCATCATTCACTTTGCTGGTTGACAGGTCTTAAGGATCAAACAGGACGACTCGCCAGGTGGGCACATCTTCAAGAGTATGACATTACCTTACAGTACAAAAGTGGAAGAAAACACGAAGATGCCAACTGTCTCTCAAGGAACCCTGTGCAAGACTTTGATGAAAATTCAGGATCTCTCTGCTGAGCAGAAGAAGGACGTCAAGATATCTCAAATTATGCTTGCCTTAAATTGGTCAGAGGATGTGAAAGGTCAATTTAAGGTAGTTAATGGATTACTTTGCAAGAAAAACTTTGATCCATTTAGAAAGAGATGGCTACCAGTGATTCCTAAACATATGCACTTAGATGTTCTACAGAAATTCCATGACTCACCTGAGGCTGGACATTAAGAATTTATTAAGACATATGATAGGATCCGCAAGAGATTTTTCTGGCCGGGTTTATTTAGGAGTGTCCGTCACTATGTGTCACACTGTTGAGAGTGCCAGAGGAGAAAGGCAGCTCTTCAGAAACCACCTGGCTGACTCATACCAATTCCACCAGCCGAAACGCCTTTCCAGCATGTTGGGATTGACCTCCTCGGACGATTACCAATGTATGCTAGTGGCAATAGATGGTTTATTGTTTGAACTGATTATCTGACACTCTAAGCGATTACAAAAGCTGTGAAAACAGCTGAAGCATTCAAGATAGCCAAATTCATCATAGAAGACATTGTATTAAAATGCGGTGCCCCAAGGTCGTTATTTATGGATCGAGGGAAAGTTTTTCAATCGAATCTTGTGAGAGAGATAAACTGTTGGTGGAACTTTACTCATTACATGACGACTGCATACCATCTGCAAACTAACAGGCTTACTGAATGCCTTAATAAGACCTTGGCCAAAATGCTATCAATGTTCATCATTGTTGAGCAGAGCAACTGGGATGAGGTGCTACCTTTCGTGACACTTGCCCACAACACCGCCATACAAGACACCATAGGATTTACGCCATTTTTCCTCGTGCATGGGCGTGAGGTGACTACAACGATGGACACTTTGTTTCTGTTACATCCTGATGACGTGGACGATGACTACATCAGCCAGGTGTTAACCGGAGCTGAGGAAGCTCAGCAGTTAGCTCGACTCTGCATGCTGCTGGCTCAAGAAAACGATCGCCGAAGTTATGAGGCGAGCCACCACCCTGTTGTCTACCAGCCTGGTGACCGTGTCTGGATCTTCCCTCCTGTTCGGAAGGTTGGTCTCTCTGAGAAGCTCCTCAGGCACTACTTTGGACCTTATAAGGTTGTAAGAAAGTTGTCTGATGTTACTTATGAAGTTGAAGATTTCGATCTCAACACAGGATGACAAAAAATCAGAGATATGGTCCACATCCTTCGATTGAAGCCCTACGAGGATCCTGCAACCCAGGGTAAATTCAAAGCTCCAATGACAGGCAACAAGCAGAAAGGTGACAAAGAGCGTAGCAGCAAGGGAAGTTTTAAGCAGATCACCGCCAGAGCGAACATCAGTCATCAGGAGTTGGAGTGTCCAAGACGTTGTTCTCTTAATGAGGGAGCAATGTCGCAGAAGAAGCTGAGTAGAACAGTCAGTGTAGTGTAGTGGTTATGATACTAGCCTGTTGCATGGAGGGTCGTGAGTTCAAAATTCACCTAAACTGTAAACTTTTAATTTCTATATTCGATTCAAGTTCATTCTAGAAGTATCCACCAATGTCAAGAATCATTGTACTGGAATGTTCTGTAACTGTATATATACCGTATGTGTTCTGGCCGGAGTCAGTTCGCTCCACACTCTTGTATGTGCAAATGCTGAATAAACCCTCTTTAAGTGAAGTTAGTGTTCATCATTCATCTAATTACACCTTCTTCTACGTGACGATATTAACTCGGCAGAACTCGTAGTACGTCCGTCTGCTATCACTTATAGAGACAAACGGGTGAAGAATAATCAACTGAAGAGTGTATATCTCCTTGTTTTGTTTGTATGCCAATATTTAGAGAAAAAAATAATAATACAATTCTTTACATTGCCAACAATTATGATTGTAAGAAGTGTTCCAAGAACTTATAAATTAATACAGACAATGGCAAAAAGCAACAATATTCCAGCAACTTTTCACTGAAACACATTGGCTCATCAATTTTGAAAAGCTTATGCAGGAATTTCACCCTTTCTAATTTATATAAACATTGATTAAATTATAAAAGAAATAGTCAATTCAGTGTAGTAAATTTTTGTTTTATACATGCATGAATCCTCCCTCACGAACCATGGACCTTGCCATTGGTGGGGAGGCTTGCATGCCTCAGTGATACAGATATACGTACCATAGGTGCAGCTACAGCGGAAGCATATCTGTTGAGAGGCCACACAAATGTGTGGTTCCTGAAGAGGGGCAGCAGCCTTTTCAGTAGTTGCAACGGCAATAGTCTGGATGATTGACTGATCTGGCCTTGTAACACTACCCAAAACAGCCTTTCTGTGATGGTACTGCGAATGGCTCAAAGCAAAGGGAAACTACAACCGTGATTTTTCCCAAGGGCATGCAGCTTTACTGTACGGTTAAATGATGATGGCATCCTCTTGGGTAAAATATTCCAGAGGTAAAATAGTCCCCCATTCAGATCTCCGGGTGGGGACCACTCAGCAGGACATCGTTATCAGGAGAAAGAAAACTGGCGTTCTACATGCAATGTCAGATCCCTTAATTGGGCAGGTAGGTTAGAAAATTTAAAAAGGGAAATGGTTAGGTTAAAGTTAGATATAGTGGGAATTAGTGAAGTTCGGTGGCAGGAGGAACAAGACTTCTGGTCAGGTGAATACAGGGTTATAAATACAAAATCAAATAGGGATAATGCAGGAGTAGGTATAATAATGAATAAAAAATAGGAGTGTGGGTAAGCTACTACAATCAGCATAGTGAGTGCATTATTGTGGCCACGCTAGACACGAAGCCCATGCCTACTACAGTAGTACAAATTTATATGCCAACTAGCTCCGCAGATGACAGAGAGATTGATGAAATGTATGATGAGATAAATGAAATTATTCACATATTGAAGGGAGACGAAAATTTAATAGTCATGGGTGACTGGAATTCGATAGTAGGAAAAGGAAGAGAAGGAAACATAGTAGGTGAATATGGAATGGGAGTAAGAAATGAAAGAAGAAGCCGCCTGGTAGAATTTTGTACAGAGCATTGCTTAATCATAGCTAACACTTGGTTCAAGAATCATAAAAAAAGGTTGTATACATGGAAGAATCCTGGAGATACTAGAAGGTTTCAGATGGATTATATAATGGTAAGACAGAGATTTAGGAACCAAGTTTTAAATTGTAAGACATTTCCAGGGGCAGATGTGAACGCTGACCACAATCTATTGGTTATGAACTGTAGATTAAAACTGAAGAAACTGCAAAAAGGTGGGAATTTTAGGAGATGGGACCTGGATAAACTGACAGAACCAGAGGTTGCAGAGAGTTTCAGGGAGACGATTGACAAGAATGAGGGAAAGAAATACAGTAGAAGAGGAATGGGTAGCTTTGAGGGATGAAATAGTGAAGGCAGCAGAGGATCAAATAGGTAAAAAGATGAGGGCTAGTAGAAATCCTTGGGTAACAGAAGAGATATTACATTTAATTGATGAAAGGAGAAAATATAAAAATGCAGTAAATGTAGCAAGCAAAAAGGAATACAAACATCTCAAAAATGAGATCGACAGGAAGTGCGAAATGGCTAAGCAGGGATGGCTATAGGACAAATGTAAGGATGTAATTCTGTCACTAGGGGTAAGATAGATACTGCCGACAGGAAAATTAAAGAGCCTTTTGGAGAAAAGAGAACCACTTGTATGAATATCAAGAGCTCAGATAGAAACCCAGAAAAGCAGAAAGGTGGAAGGAGTATATAGAGGGTCTGTACAAGGGTGATGTACTTGAGGACAATATTATGGAAATGGAAGAGGATGTAGATGAAGATGAAATGGAAGATATGACACTGCATGAAGAGTTTGACAGAGCATTGAAAGACCTAAGCTGAAACAAGGCCCCAGGAGTAGACAACATTCCATTGGAACTACTGACAGCCTTGGGAGAGCCAGTCCTGACAAATCTCTACCATCTGGTGAGCAAGATGTATCAGACAGGCGAAATACCCTCAGATTTCAAGAAAAATATAATAATTCCAATCCCAAAGAAAGCAGGTGTTGACAGATGTGAAAATGGCCGAACTATCAGTTTAATAAGCCACGGCTGCAAAATACTAACACGAATTCTGTACAGACAAATGGAAAAACTGGTAGAAGCTGTCCGTGGGGGAGATCAGTGTGGATTCCGTAGAAATGTTGGAACATGTGGGGCAATACTGACCCTACGACGTATCTTAGAATATAGATTAAGGAAAGGCAAACCTACATTTCTAGTATTTGCAGACTTAGAGAAAGCTTTTGACAATGTTTACTGGAATACTATCTTTCAAATTCTGAAGGTGGCAAGGGTAAAATACAGGGAGTGAAAGGCTATTTATAATTTGAACAGAAACCAGATGGCAGTTATAAGAGTCGATGGGCATGAAAGGGAAGCAGTGGTTGGGAAGGGAGTGAGACAGTGTTGTAGCCTATCCCCGATGTTATTCAACCTGTATATTGAGCAAGCAGTAAAGGAAACTAAAGAAAAATTTGGAGTAGGTATTAAAATCCATGGAGAAGAAATAAAAACTTTGAGGTTCACCGATGACATTGTAATTCTGTCAGAGACAGCAAAGGACCTGAAGAGCAGCTGAACGGAATGGACAGTGTCTTGAAAGGAGGATATAAGATGAACATCAACAAAAGCAAAACGAGGACAATGGAATGTAGTCGAATTAAATCTGGTGATGCTGAGGGTTTTAGATTTGGAAATGAGACATTTAAAGTAGTAAATGAGTTTTGCTATTTGGGGAGCAAATTTACTGGTGATGTTCGAAGTAGAGAGGATATAAAATGTACACTGGCAATGGCAAGGAATTCGTTTCTGAAGAAGAGAAATTTGTTAACATCGAGTATAGTCGTTTCTGAAAGTATTTTGTATGGAGTGTGGTATTGTATGGAAGTGAAATGTGGACGATAAATAGTTTGGACAAAAAGAGAATAGAGGCTTTCAAAATGTAAAGCTACAGAAGAATGCTGAAGATTAGATGGGTAGAACATATAACTAATGAGGTACTGAATAGAATTTGGAAGAAGAGAAATTTGTGATTTTGACTAGAAGAAGGGATCGGTTGATAGGATATGTTCTGAGGCATCAAAGGATCACCAATTTAGTATTGGAGGGCAGCGTGGAGGGTAAAAATCATAGAGGGAGACCAAGAGATGAATACACTAAGTAGATTCGGAAGGATGTAGGTTGCAGTAGGTACTGGGAGATGAAGAGGTTTGCACAGGATAGAGTGGCATGGAGAGCTGCATCAAACCAGTCTCTGAACAGAAGACCACAACAAACAACAACATCCATGAACATTTTATAGAAGGGAGGAGTATTAAACTTAGTAGCTGAGCTTGCCAACTTCATGGTGGTTAATGTCTTGAAAACTCCAAGAGTCTGTTGGTGGAACCATTCTCAGGGACTGGATGGAAATTAACAGTCTCCATCTTATCTGCAATATCAAGCATCTGAGTTTGTTTAGTTGTGGCAGATGACAAAGGGATTATTCTCTTAATCTGCACACAGTGTCCTCACCAATGCCCAGCAGTAAAAGCATGACACAATGGAAAGTCATCAAAACATTCCCATGCAGATAACTTAACCCAATCATCATTCAGTATAACATAAAAATCCTTCTTGTTAAGCCACCCCTCCATGCTCTATGGATCTTTTAGTATGCGGATTGGGACCAGTTTAAGAAGGAAGTTGATAGTTAATGATACCAACCAGTTGATCTTACCAACCACTGCCAGTTATGAGAGATCTGTGTGGGCTCTAGAATCTAATAACAAAAAATTCATACCACATGTCTTTTGATGTCTCTGCATACCTGGATGGATATAAGACTGTGATGAATTCTACACACAGTATCAACAATCATACAATGACACAATAGCTGAAGATCTGTTGAAGGCTCTTAGTCAAAACAGAAGCGATAAATGGCACAAGACCATAGCCAGACTGAATGTCATGAGCTCGAGCTGTAAATCCTGGAACCTTATAAAGAAATATGATACAAATCTACATATACCAAGAAGAAACACACACTTTTATGTTAATGCCGTTGCTGTGAGAGTAATAAAAAGCCTGAAATGCTAAACTGGATAAGGTGCATAAACAAACATGAAAGAATTGTTATATACAATGAGGTCGTGAATGAAACCTCTGACATTCTTATTTCCAAATTCAGCAGTAATAACAAAAAGAATGCAACTATAAAATCCAAGTTGTTCATAAATAATGTAACTTCATTCACATATATTGTAAAGTTGATTCCATAATAAGCTATTTTCATTAGTTTCAGGTACTTTCCAGTGATTCTAAAGAAAATGTGGCACTTTTTCTTAAAATTTTGGAAAAGGAAATTTACAAAATATGTATGCTGAATCCAGATGATGAATTTTGGTGTCCTTAAAGGAGGTGGGTTTTGAGTGAGATCATCAAGCTCTGGAGTTCTGCATTCATGCTCATTTATTTGTCTTTACTAATCTGCTCTAATCTTTCACACTGTTTATAAATAGTTACAAATATCTACGCTGAGGCACATTATTTACAAGCTTCCACAGGACAGAACCAAAAACATACGGAATATGTGTTAGGATAACTTTGACAACAACTGACAATTGTCAGATGCTTCTTGCAGTGGGGCCTTGTCCATTAAGCATTTGGAGGTTCTATGATCAAACTTTTGTAGAACAGCTGTAAACTGATTCCCAGGAATTGTAGTAATGGTGTACACTACAAAAATTTTCAAAAAAGGCGATTTCTTCCACATTTATTGCCCCCATTGTGAGGACCAGATACAGCTTCACATCAAATGTTATATGCAAGTAGGCAACTCTGCTTTATTATACATGAAAGTGATGTTAACAACATAATAAAATTATGAAGTCACAGTCCTTTTTCAACATGGTACTGACAGAGCACAGTGGCTGGGACGTGTTGAACTGCACACATTCAAAAGAAGTCCATACGAGATCATGCACTTTATCAAAGCTAACATGTTTAGTGGCATATATGTATATCCTGACTGAACAATACTGGTGCTCAATTTTTACAAAATGTTACCAACTCCCACTCTCATGAATATTCTACATAGGTGTTACTTGATTGCTTGTTGTCATGGACTGACTATTTAGGGTTGGTGTGAACTACATAAAGACTGATGTGTGAACATATTGTGATTTTATAAACAACATTTTGACTTGAAAAATGACTAGGTTAGATTTTGTTGAATCAGATGGACCATATGTTATAATAGTAATCTTGTTTACAAAATGTGTGGTGGTTTAGGAAAATATGAAAGATCATGGGACCATTATACATATTGGGAATAGCTCATTTAGATCAATTTTAGCTAATTCATAATTAATGGTTTAATTACTTTGTGAAGGAGTGTCATTTGGGCTAGCAAATTTAGTGACAAAAGCATGGTGGTGAAAGTTGATATCTAAGAAGCACAACAGCTAAATTTGCAATAGAAAATCTAGATATGTTTGAACTTAAACATTAATTATGTTGAATTGATTATTTTAGTAAAATACTTTGTTAATTTGTCAAAACTCAATTTTGACATTGAAAATACATTTATTATATTTTTTATTAATTAATGTGCAAATGAAAACATGAAAACCTGGCCCAAAGTAACCCTGGTCAAGTATTATTTTAGAGTAACTCCACTCATCTCCCACATCTGTTTGACTTTTGGATATTTATTACTGAAGAGAGGGTGGTAGGGTTAAAATGTGAGATGGAATGTGACTTAATGCATTTGTCAAAATAATCCATAAGAAGATTATTGACGTGTAATCTACCCCTCCCTCCTTTGTTGTTGTCACTACTACTGTTGATGGGAGTCTTTTTTTTTTTTTTTTCCTCTCTCAAAAAATGCGAAAGGAGTAAAATGTGCAATAAATTTTTTACTTATTTTCTTTTCTCATAGTTGCCCCAGTTCTACATGTCTAGGGCTCTGATTCTTGAAGCTGAAATTTTCACATTTTAGGTTCTCATGGTTGCAATTAACATACATAATTCTGATTAATGCCTGTGCAGGTATTTGTTTTATGATGTTTATATAATTCACATGTTACTATATCACACTGTCTTTTCAATTTTCACATTAACAAAGCCAAAATTACATCATTTTTCCAAAACACTAAAACACATCCAATCACGCCAGAGGTGTGCCCACTGCTACCCCCTCCACACTCTGTGGGAATAACAATATTCCAAAGTGTTTACAACTTTTCTTCTTGTCAAATGCCTTTCGATTTATTTATAAATGAAGCCAGGAATAAACATAATAAACAGTGCCAATTTGTGTAATTAATAATAGAAATTTTTAGTGTGCCAAATAATTCGTAATTTCAAATGTTTCCCAAAGAAAAAAAAATTAACTGTACGTAGAGAGCTAGTACATATCGATTGTAACAAGGGAAAATAAAGTAATTCAATTTCATAGTTTTTAGGTTGAAATACAACATTTTGTGTACAAAATTATATGAAATTTTTCAGATAAACAATTGAGACAATACTGACCTGCACAAATTTGAAAATGGTTTCTGGTATCGATTACTTCTGTTGAGGGAAAGTAATGTCAGAGGAGGGTATCCCTTTACAATGTCCCCCTCACAAAATTTGGGAACAATATATTTACAATATTTTGTGACCTACTATAAAGTTTGCCATACAGTTTATGAAATGATGCCAAAAAGGTAGAATACAAAAGTATAAAAGTATCTGATACATAACATGTTACAGAAATCATAAGAAAATTATCTCCAATACAAGTCATAATTTATACATATATCAGGACATTGGCATTCAGATTTTCAGATGTGTGGAACATTCTGTTACAAGACAAATGATAAAAAGTTAAAACTACAACTTTACAACACTAAACCATATAAATAAGTGCAGAGACAATGTAAATTACTAAAATTATATACAAATTGCAAGCTTACATTTATAAAGTCACACTTTCATAAAAGCAGAGAAAAAATTTAGAGCCTAAGTGTACGACAAGTGAGCCGACTACAATAACTCACGATGACAGGTACGGACCAGAAGAACATACTCAATCATGAATAGGAATCAATCAGGCATACAAACCATAGTTGAAGGAGAAAATTATGAAAAAATATTAGAGCCTAAGCTTTAGATGTGGGGATCGACCCAAACCACATTGGGTACAGATCACCAAAAATATTTTGACACAACAAAATGAATAAAGTTCATAATCATATATTAATAAGTTCAGTCATATATAAAGAGTAATTATTGGAAGCATCTGCCCTCAATCAATAGTTGCACACTCTCCTTGAGTACACACACACACACACACACACACACACACACACACACACACACAGAGAGAGAGAGAGAGAGAGAGAGAGAGAGAGAGAGAGAGAGAGAGAGAGAGAGAGAGAGAGAGTTGCAATGACCAGGGATACCCAAAATAGAGTTAAGCATGAGTTTTCCCACAACCCAAGTTCCAATATGATACAATTACAGTACTCAGGAGAAATGCAGGTAATCAGAGTCATAAATAGCTTTGAATGATGACATAATCGAGTAGCTTGAGGACCAAAATCAGTGTGTGAAATCAGAAATGTATACATCTTGTTACACATATACTCATAAATGTCTTACACACTATTTGCTAATTGTTCATACAAACTAATCTACAAACATACAGGCCTATAAGATTAATCTACAATTGATAAAAAAAATACATACTGATTTAAAGTTACATAATGATCGGGAAGTAAATCCCCCTGCTTGAAAAAAACCTACATTTATGTGGAACAACATCTACATGCCAGTGATGATTTTTATAAACAAATAGTTCCATGAATTCTTCATGCAGGATGATTTCTTGGCTAACAATTTACAAATCTCAGTCACAACATTGATGTAGTTGACAGATGGTTGAATACATTATCCAGCGCCTATGATCTCTTGTAAGACAACTGGATCAGCAAGGGTGCAGCCATACAGGAGTGTGGAAGTGGATCCACCCACATCCTTCAGTTTCCTCCCTAGATTTCTCATCACACTTAGGTTACTTCCCATCTAGCATTCACATCAAATCCTGCAACATCGTTACATTGTTTTGTGTAGTAAGGTGTAGTAAGTATGCTGTTCAATTCCTCTCTCACATTACACCCGCTGAATACAAGGCCACACCACGCCTCTAATACACTTTATCTTTCAGATTTACAAGGTAAGTAGAGATACAAACATGACATGAAATAAGTTTCGTGATAATCCGACATGTTTCCTTTTCCTTTTTTCTTCCCCATTGTCAGGAGTGTAGTATGGAAGATGATATGATTTCTGAAGTTTTGTTTTATCTATTGACCGAGTTTAAATTTATTTATTTTAAATTTACGTGTTCATACAACTATATAATTATGTTTTATAATAGATTTGTGCCTTAGAATTTGATACATGTAGGCCATGATTCTAAATGAGTAGATCCTTTTACAATTTTGAAATGGGACAAACCCATTAAATATCTAGTAATAAATTTTCGTATTTTGTAGTGTAAAAATTAAGGAATAATACCTTAATATATCTGTGTGTATCACCTTACTAGTTCATGTTTTCATTGCATTTAGCTTGGTTTATTAAAGTTTCTTATGTGAAAACTTTTTAATCCTTTCTGACATAAAACCTGTATACTTTTTTTTTGTCTATAAACAGAACTAAATGCTCTAATAGAAAATATATTTATATAGTTGTATGAACCTGTAAATGTAGTGTGTCATAGATTTAAATTCAGTCAATAGGTAAGACAGAGCTTCAGAATCACGTCATCTTACAAACTACATTCCTGACAATGGAGAAGAAAAAAAGAAAATGAAACAAAACAAAAAAAAATTAGATATTTTGCGTCATTCCTATGAGCTTTCAGTTCAGTGATATTGCATAATCCAAACAATGTCTTGGATTTATGATACACAAGTCTGTATGCATTAGGATGCAGACTTTCAAGAATTTTGAATGGTCCTATATAAATATAAAAAAAATTCTTTATCTCAGATGTCAACACTTTAGATTTCTCTTTGGCTTTCACCAACACAAGATCACCTACCTCAAACTTAGAAAATCTGTCTTTACTATCATGCCTCTGCTTTCTCCTATCCCCCTGCTTTATCATCCTCTGCCTAACACACTCTTCCCTCTCTTGCGGCGACAGAATTTTACATGAAGGAAACTCAACATTCTCAGAAATAATCAACTACCAATACAGTGTTCCAACCAACATAGTTTTATATGAAGAAAACTCAACATTCTCAGAAATAATCAACTACCAATATACTGTTCCAACCAACATAGTTTCCAATCGTCTGAGTCAGTCTTATGTCTCCTGAATAAAATACCCTTGTCTACCTTATAATACTGTCCTGTCTTTTCTCCTCCTTTCTTATCCAACATGCTCTTAACAAATTTGTTAAAGTGCAAGTTGTATGAGGTAGTGTGGTTTGGTTAGTTTTATTTTTCATTATTTGTCTCTCTACTTTTTTGTACAGTGTTTGCTGTATTCTGTTTTTAGATTCATCTACTGCGCATATTATGTCACCCCTGTATCTGTACGAGCAGATGATGTTGCAGCTTTTCTTTGTTATCATGTCTTCAAATATTAATTTTTCTATATGAATCATGAAAATGTTGGCTAATGTTCCTGAGATAGCTGAACCCATGGGTAAACCTTCTTTTTCTATATAGTTTTCTTGATTTAATTCAAAATAATTTTGTTGTGTTATTAACTGTAATAATTTTATTGTTTCATCTGTGTGTTCTTGAGGTAGCTGGTTGTGTGTTTTCAGGTTTTCTTCAATTGTTTTTATAGTTTCATTAACAGGGATGCAACTGTACATACTTTCTACATCAAAGAAGAGCAATCTTGGTGTGTCAGGGATTTTAGTGCCTATTATAAGTTCTACCAGTTGAGAGGTATTTCTGATTATTTTATCATATTCTAGTTTATAATACTGGGTGAGCTGTGATTGCTCTCTACTCTAACACAGAAAAACAATGATGTGTTAGCAGACGGCATTTCCCAATGTAAGCGAGAAATCAACCGAAAATCACCATAAGTACAAATCAGTTTATTATTAATGAAATGTTTTTCGATCTAAAAGCAAATTAAAATGTAAATAGCGTAATTACAGACCACTGATGATGCTTTACCTCAATAAAGCGAAACAGGTCTGGTGGAAAAAAATCATGCATTTTTGTAGTTGCAACGACAGAACAAAAATACACTCAAGAATTATAAAGCAAATGGCCAAACAAATGAAGAACATATTCCTATAGTATGGACCGTTCAGAAATTTACTTCCAATTCTCCCTTGTTCAGCTTATGACCAAAATTTATTATAAAAACGTTTTTCGAAACTTTGGTATGTCTCCCACTGACTTAAATTTAGATTTACCCAAGACGGAGCTTCGCCTTCAAGATATCTTTTAACAATTTAATCTTTTGGTCATCATAAGAGCCAAGATGGCCACAGAGTGAGATAACATGTATTTGCTTCATCAGCTAAAAGAACTTATTTATGAGGAAATAGTGTCAACTTTAAATTTTCTATGTTTCGTATACTTGCTGTAGTGTGCGTTCTTGTCATACAACTGAATATTAGGGTCCCAGCAGAGCTTGTTCTTGAAAAAAGGTGTTATCTGAAGTCGCGATAATCGCGATATAACCCGAAATTTTGCGCGACATAAACGCAAAAAAATCTATTCAAGTTTTCTTGATAGTGCAAAATTCGTTAAAAAAGACAGCTACTAGCAATATCAGTGTCTACTGTCGCAATAAAAGTGTAATTAAACGTTTCTAAATCATATTTAACTAACACATTTCTTGTTGTTTACAAGTTAGATAGACGCGATCATGTAAACCCAAGTTTTTTGAGTTGTAAATGTTTAAAATCCTGATCAAACACGCTTGATAACGTAAATTCTCCAAAAGCAAAGTAATTACTAATTCATTCTGCTGTTATTGTATTTCTAAATCAGTACAAAAACAACAACAACCACAAATAAGACCTTTGTCTCTTTTTTTTGTGTAAACAGCCAATCTCGCATCCTTGACAAGTTTAAAACATTCTTTAAACATAATATTCTCTCGAAACTGACCATGAGTAAGTAATCTGGGAGCTGTTTTACTGTAGTGAATAGAGGAAATATTTTCACTTGGTGGTAAGGGGGAGAAGGAGTGTTGCAGTGGGTGGGAATGGTGGGACAACTGAAGAGGCTCTTTCCTAAAACTGTAGAGTATGCAGTAGGAATATTTTGATTGGAGAACAGGGAAGGAAAATTTGTGCCCTTCAGGCACAATTGGAGGAGCAGGGAAAAACTGATAAGGATCAAGGGAGATAGGAGGGTGGAAGGTGACTAGGAACAGGCAGCAGGTAGGAGGATAGAAAGAAAGAGAATGCAATCTGACAGATTTATCATCAACGCAAAAAAACAGGTATCTACCACTGCCAGAGTTAAGTGGGGAAGAGTCCCAGTTAGAACAAGGAGCAGGAAATTTTGCACCACACTTCAACTGAGGCCAAGAAGCCTAGGAATGTACAATGTGTTAGGAAGAAGAAAGTACTGCTGCTAGGTAGTAGCCATGGGCGAGGTGTTACAGGAAAGTTTAGGGGCAGCGTACTAGGCCATCAGTATCTTCAAGCCAAATGTAGAGGTAAGTCATGTTATAGAGGACTTGGGGTCTTTATGTAAGGACTTTACAAAAGAGGACCATGTAGTGATAGTGGGAGGGGCAGGAAATAGTTTGGATAGGGATGGGGCATATGACATAGGTTGTGACCTAGACAAGATAGCTTCCCTGACTCATGGCACCACTGTGCAATGTGTTAAGCTGTTCTGGCATCACGATCGACCACACCTTGATGGAGCTGTGAGGCGAATCAATGTGGGGTTAGGGATGGCTCTGAGGACAACCAACTTTGCTTATGTTAGTCTGATACCTGTCAGGACTATCAACAGATGGGGTTTCACTAGGCATAGCCTACACCCAAACAGGAGAGGGAAGGGAAGATAGGTACAGCTGAGTCATGAGAGTATATGTGGTGGATTTTGGGCTATACATGGTCAAATACCTGTTGTCATGAGTAGGAAAATTAAGCATTTTTAGGGTAAGTCCAAACAACAGGTCCCTCTGCCTAAAGAGTAAATGTGGCAGTTTGAAAAATACTGAAACAATTACTTACAAGAGAGATTTTAACACTCCAAAAATCACACATACCAGATGTCACAAAGAAAAACAAACCATCAGAAAGAGTAACGTGGAACATTTCACAGACTTAACAATCCTCCATCAAAACATGCAATCATTAAAAAATAAAATACAACTATTAGAAGTTGAGCTTCAAACTTTGAACTGCACAGTACTTTGTGTTACTGATCTCTGGTGCAGAGACACAGAAATCCAACATGTAGTATTATCAATGTATGAAAGGGCAAACTCTTACTGCAGAACTGGTTCAAGGGCTGGAGGATCATGCTGTAGAGGACAAGGGGTTATTTTTAGGAAATATGGTGCGAAATTGTGATTTAGTGTGTTTCAGAGCACAATGCGCCAGCCTCAGGGCAGACGGTGGACTAAGGCTGGCTGACACGTTAAGCAGGTGACACAGTTTTGCAATGAGCGTCGGTATGTGTGTACATGCGCGACAGCCATCA
This sequence comes from Schistocerca piceifrons, assembly GCF_021461385.2. NCBI lineage: Eukaryota > Metazoa > Arthropoda > Insecta > Orthoptera > Acrididae > Schistocerca > Schistocerca piceifrons. Next base: position 688,983,118 of record NC_060138.1, read on the forward strand.
ACAGCCAGAACTCAGCATTAGCAGAATTACGAAGGGCGCGGGCCACATGTGGCGTGGTCCTATTACAATATAAACATTCACAGTCTGAACTTTCCTCATAATCACTCTCGTTACTATTGGATGTTTGATCCTTCTTCTTTCCATTTATCTCCAGGCCCTTTCCTTTCTTTTTTGAATTCTTAATCTTATTCTCTTTTGCAAATAGTTTTTTCTTTACTCTTTCTTCTTTGGCAGTTTTTTTCCTCTTCCTCCTTAATAATGGCTTCTAATCCTTTTTTGTGCAGCAAATCAGTTGAAACAATGGTCTTCCCCCTCTTCCGATTCGCCGTTTTCGTTCTTTCGTTAACTTTTGGCAAGGGCATCAGAATTTCAGGTGAAATATGAAATGAGGAGGCCATGTTGTCGGTTGTCATCCAAGAGACCCGGGACTAGAACAATTAGCCTCAATAACTTTGTCATTCTTAGGCGGCAGTTCATTGTTACAATTCGCTGAAACCTCACTAGCTTGATCATCCCACCCATTGGTGTCGTCTTTTTTGCTGGTGTGCTAGGTGAAGGTAATTTCAGTTGTTCAGGTCCGTGGGCCACATTCCAGTAGCTTCGAAACCTTTAATAACGGTTTTCATTGTTGCACTTTTTATGAAAACTGAACCAAAAAGTGTTGAAATTTGAAAGAGAGTTACGGCTTTCCCTGTGTTGCTTTGTACCATTTTCGAAGCTCATCACTATAATGAAGACTTAAAGGCTTCATAAAAGAAACATCAAGCGGCTGAAGTCTGTGAGAGCAATGTGGTGGTAAACAGAGCAGCGAAACTCCACTCTCGCTCGTGTAGTCTATAATGTCAATGTTCTTGGTATGTCTTGAGTGGCCATCTAATACAAAAAGAAATGAAAAGTCTTTTGATGCCTTAGAAAATTCCACAAATTTTCGAAACCATGACTCTGTGGTCATCCATTTGGTGCTGTGGACCTCAGCCCAACCTCCTGGTGGCAGTCCTAACTCAAAAATTCTTTCTGCTTCTTCTTTCACGGAAAAATAAGCATTGGAGGCATGTAAGCTCCGCTTGCTGACATACAAATGAGGCAAGTTACAGTTTCGCCCCTTTCTGCAGATGTTAACGATCCTACTTGACGTTTCCCCATGCAAGCTATGATTTTTGATTGTTTTTTAGGGTTAACCGAAACGTCTGTTTCATCACAATTAAATATTTAAGAAGCCATTAGTTTGTGTTTCTCAATTACATTTGTTTGTAACGAGAAAGCCTATCGACAGCTACTTTATTAAAAGCCATGGCTCTTGCACCAGATGTTGCTTCAGGTTTGTGAACAGAAAAAATAGGATGTCTTTTAAGGAATCCGTTGGCCCAATCTTCGTCTGCAATTTCATTTTTAAATCTATGAACAATGCCATTTCTTACAGGCAGCTGATAAGCTAGGTTACGCAAGTCTTTGATTGTTAAGCCGAATAACCTAGCCTCCATTTCCATACTTTTTAAGTACTTAACGAGCTCAAGTTCCTGTTCTTCTGTAAATACGTTTTTAAACTTTCCAGCCATTTTATCAATTTCGTAGTGAGGGTTTTCCCTTCTTTTCTTAATGTACCTTTCGAGAGTAGTCTGGGGAACGTCAAATTGGTTTGAAGCCCCCAAATACCCATAATGGCCAGAATTAGCTGCCTCCACAGCATTGTTCATGGCCTCAGTAGACCATGACTGCCTATTTGTTTTTCTCTTATATACTCGAACTATCTGAAATCTAAAGAAAAATAGATTAGGAGCCTAATAAAAGCGATCTCTTTGTTAAAAATGTAGTGGTATAGAATGGGGCACTTTCCCGTTCCGCTCCAAGTACATGGTTTAGGTTATGGAGGTAAGGCCACTTAACAACGATACGAAAACAAACATTTAACTGCATGAACCTACTAACACTAGTCCTATTGTAAATAAGTAGGTATACCTTTTCTTGCTTCCAATTCGCCAGAAGTTACAAGGCAGGAGCAAAAATTACCACAGTGAAAACTTCACGATCCAACGCTTACGAAAACCAAACAAACATTGCTACCAAGGTTGAGCAGTAACTGTCTGAACTAGTTCTACTTACTGCCAATCGTTGGCTGCACCTCCTTGACACGAAAATACGTACATCTTCATTCTGGTCCGGTACCCCATTCTACCCCGGGTTACCCTACTCTGGATACTTGCAGATCAAAGTAGATAAGGCTGATCGTGAGAAAACTGCATTCATCACCCCTGACAGCCTGTATGAGTTTAAGATAATTTTGAACAGATGATGGATAATCTTCTAATTCACCCGAAGTTGACAATGTGTCTTTGTTATTTAGATGACATTATAGTGTTCTCAGATATATCTGATGAACATATAAAAAGACTGAGGGCCATTCTTAAGTGTCTCCAGCAACATGGGCTGAAACTTAATCCAAGAAAGTGTCTCTTTGGAGCAAAAGAAATCAAAATACTTGGACACCTTGTGTCAAACGAAAGTGTGCGGCCACACCCAGAAAAGGTGAGATCTATAACGGAATTTCCTATTCTAAAAGTATTAGAGATGTGAGAAGCTTCCTCAGATTACGTTCTTATTACTGTCGTTTTATCAAAGGCTTTTGTATCAAAGCCAAGCCACTCCAAGAGTTGCTAAAAGATGATGCTAAATTTATCTGGGTTGTGCTCAATAAGATTCTTTCGACGTGCTGCGAAAAGCTCTGATGACTGACCCTGTACTTGATGTGTATGATGAGAGAGCACCTACAGAACTACAAACAGATGCCAACGGGTATGGGATCGGTGCTGTTCTGGTGCAAATTTCGGATGGAAAAGAGAAGGTTATAGCTGTTGCTCCTAGGTCACTTACAAAAGCTGAGAGAAATTATTCAACTACACAAAAACACAATGTTGTAACCTCCACACAATAATTTAAAAATAAATAATTTAAATAAAAATCCTCATTCAGTGTAACCTCCCCACAAAAATAAAATAAATAATATGAATATGATTTAGTGTAACCTCACCACAAAATTCGTTCTCATTTGTAACCTCCCTACAAAATTCTTTTCACATTAACCTCAATGCAAAATTCTTTCTGATTTAATCTAAGCTCAAAATTCATTTACATTTAGCATAACCTCATAACAGAAAAATTCCTGAACCTCTCAACAGTAAAAATTATAATTATGTCATTCACATTGAGTGTAATGTCCCAATAAAAAAATAAATTCAGTAACCTGGTAATAAAACAATGTAACTAACCTCTCAATTAAATTGTCGCTCACTTATGACTTTTCAATAATTCACTGTGAATTTAACCTGGTGAATTTTGGACGACAGCAGTGCTGCGTCATGGCCCTGAAAGATCATTTTGAATAAAAAAGGAAAAAAGTCTTACCTCAATGAAGTCGCCAAATATATCTGCTCTTACAATAAATTTTTCCGCCACAGCTCTGTGCAATGCTGGCTGATATATCTCTCATTTATGAAAGGAAGCAACTGATTTTTTTTTTTTTTTTTTTTGTACAGTCGGGATTATCGTGGATGCGAGAAATTAGTAAATTCTTTAAATTGAAATGAATGGTTGTTAAAAGTTACTTTTTATGAGCAAGATTATTAATACGAGATTTTTAAAACATTTACATGGGACTTGAGATAACATTACTGCATACGCGCGAGGCTGCTTTTTACCTTATACAATAATACTCAGGCTCCGACATTGCTGCACCGTGACCGGGCCAGCCAACACGATACACCATACCAGACCAGAGCAGACTCCAGACTAGCAACAACTTACTGCTACAGCTACACAGTTCCTACTGCAGTCAACACTGCTCTCTGGTCAGAGACCTTGCATATCGCAGGCAGCGCATGAGTAATACATCGAAATTACATCTGCTCGGACCTCTTACATAACCCTCCACTGGCGGGGGGGGGGGGGGGGGGGGGCAAAAATTTGGCAGCGATGGTGAGTCAATTGGACTTGCCATGAGCAAGAAATTTTTCTGAAATCTACTTAATTAACTAAGTTTACAGTCACAGAGTATATACATATATATAAGTGCAGAACATGAAATGAAATAGAGTGCACATGCACTGAGTACAGAACATATCAAGCAATGACAATATGTATAAGCAATGAGTACAAAACACATTAACAAATGACATAAAGTGCACACGCACTGTATATATTTTTACCATTTTATAAGAACTAGGAAAGGAAAGGGAAGGATTGCATCATGGTTGTAGCACAGTATGTTGCACGTAGCTCCACTGAAAGTCCATAGCTTTCTACAGAAGCACAACACCAAGTGAGACAATCTGAAGTTCTCTTCCCTGAAGTATTAATCAGTGTAGCCAAGACACTGAAATGTCGTATTAATATTCAATGTTATCGTTTTGGTAGCACATTAGGTACACCAAACAGTGGGACCATAATAACATGTCCATCGTTCAAGGTGGTGGACAGCACGATGTGTCAACACCACACTTCTGCACAATCGATACTTTTTCACCAATGTAGAATTTGTGTAAAATCCAAATATAGTGCTCCATGATCATGAGGATGGACAAAACAAACGGATATTGCAATAATTTCTGGTAATTAGGTCAGAAGGTGAAGGACATTAAGTCTTATGCTAGTCATCATTGAGAATTACTCTAGTCTACCAACCATTTTGAGTAATTGTTGGCACTCATTGCCTAGTTACTAAACATTTCTGCCCTATGTATGGAGTATTACAGAACATTATTCATAAGTCACCTGATTACACTAAATATTGGCACTCATTGGCCAGTTACAAACCATTTTTATGCATTGTTCAGAAGTCATCATTCAAAACAAGAGTTAATTAATGGCATAGCATTAACATAATTCATCTAGTTATAGTAATCATTGGCACTCATTCGCCAGTTACAAACCATTTTATGCATTATTCAGAAGTGAAAACAAGAGTTAATTAATGGCATACTATTTACATAATTCATCTAGTTATAGTAATCATTGGCACTCATTGGCCAGTTACAAACCATTTTTATGCATTATTCAGAAGTGATTATTCAAAACAAGAGTTAATGAGTGTAGCATTAAGCTACTGGTATCCATATGTAATATCATGTGACATAAGACAAATTTAAAATATAAGAAACAGTGGCATTCATTGGCCAGTTACAAAGTATTCATATACTTTTATAAAACATTATTCAGTATTATTCAGAAGTCATCATTCAAAATGAGAGTTAATTATTGGCATAGCATTTATAGAGTACAACAAAAACATTATTTACAGAAATTATTGGCATAGCATTTATGCATTATTACAAAACATCATTCAGTATTACTCAGAACTCATCATTCAAGTGACATAGGACATATTTAAAATGTAACACACTATAACTATTACTCAAGATCTGTGTTCCAATAATACATAGATATAATGGATTCAATACATCTGACAAATCTGCATTAATATTTAGTACTATAAATATCTCTTAAACTAGTAGCATTATTTGGGACTGGTAATACATTTTTTTTTTTTGTGTCAGCAATGGATTGCGTTGGGATCGATAATTAATTGCTGGGGCATGAAAATATTTGCTTTTGACTTATTGCTGCAAATAAGGATTAGTAACGTCATTTGTCATGAGTCAGCTGTAGCAAGGTTATGAAACAAGTAGAGTATATGTGATCACATTCATGAATGACACACACAAATGGGTAAAAAAATGCAAGTACTTGAACAGGTTTAATGACTAACTGCTTATAGCACATTAATTTCATGAATAGCTTCTCCTGGAATAAATACAAAATGGATTATTAAGCTGAAAGAAGAAACACATATTATGCTGAAAAGTTGTGAACTTCGAATTAACATGTAATGAAACGTGTACTCAATATGTATGTACTCTAGCTGTCCTTTCCAAAACATTCAGTCACTATACCATGCGATATAAGACATACTGCCAAAACGAACTGCAACAAATACTTAAATAACTACTAACAGTAAATATAAAAACTTCATCATTATCCTCATCTGCAAAGAAAAACTTCATAATTCATATTACCATAACTTCATTACTATCATCAGCTGCAAAGAAAAACCTCATTATTCATATTAGCACATTCTTCATATAACTATTCATCATCATTCATTATCATCTGCAAAAAGACACTTCATTATTCATATTACCATTTACTTCATACAACAATTCATAGTATAGAGTTTCTTATTTCTAGTATATTTCATCGCTAAAACTAAGATGTGTAGTTCTGTCTGACAGCCTGCATCAATCGCCTCGTACTCTGAAAGAAAAAAATTAGTGAAGACTGCTATCATACCATGTGTATAGTATATTCTTGTTAATGCTTGTTAATTCTGATCCATTTACTCTTCATCACGAGGTATTCCAGTTTCTTTCGTTCATTCCGAAGGTCAAATTCCCATTTCATAGTAATCCATTGTGGTTTGTTTAAGTTATTTCTTTTACACATTATTGCTTTCTGAAAATGATGAAAAAGGATTAATATCTTGCATTTAAATCATGTACCCATTAAATAAAAACTGGTTTCTAGTGATATAATTAAGCATACAGCATAGCATGACAGAAAACGTATTATGTCAAAAACATAGAGAGTGTTCAGGTGCAAAAATGTACACACAGTCTCATAATGCAGTAGCCAAAAGTGTAGAATAGTCAAGATGTTGAGATATGATAAGGAAAAATGTTAAAGTCAACTGGTAATTGTTATATCTTAAAGATTTCGTAGTGCATACAAACAAAACAGGAAAAGAATCATACATACACTGAAAATGGAAAATGTGCACGGTCTGATGTGTAACGACAAGAAAAGCGACCTGCTAACCTTACCTTGCCGGGCACTTGCCAAAAAAAAAAAAAATATGATAATCATCAGTAAGTAGTCATATAAATATAATTGCATAAGTGGTCATATAAAAATCAGAAAATGGCATTACAGTGTGATAAATCATAAAGTATGTTCATTCAATAAAGGGTTTAATATTGGAGACATGGTGATTGCCTTTACTTTTTCTGGTTCTCAGAGTTTCGACGTGTACTACATTGGGGTGAGGAATGCTGCGAATTCTGTATGGACCTGCATATAGAAGCTCAAATTTACTGCATCTACTCTTTCCTCTGTTGGATAAATAATGTGTACGTACTAATATCTTCTGTCCAATGTGAAAGTCACGGCGTGTACAAACCTGTTTTTGCTGTCTTCTCCGGCGCTCTGCGGCACGTTTGATGTTGTTCAGCGCAATGTCAATTATTTCATGGTGTCGTAGTTGACGAGATGTAGGAAAGGATACTAATTCTTTAATTTTGGTAGGTGGTTCAACATTTTTCAGTATAACAGTCGGAGATAACATAGTAGATTCATTTGGTATGGAGTTAATTACATCCTGGAATGACAGTATGTGTGTATCCCAATCAATATGTTTTTTATAGCAGTATATTCTACATAGTTTACCAATTTCTTTCATTAGTCGTTCACAAGGGTTCGAAGAAGCGTGATACTTGGATATATAGATCGGAGAAATGTTTCTTGTTCGTAACATACGTGTCCATATAGCAGATCGAAACTGTGGTCCATTGTCGGAAATTACTTTCAATACATGCCCTACATGAAATAGAAAATGTTTTACAAATGCTTTCGAAACAGATTTAGCAGTAGCTTTGCGTAACGGAGTGAAGGTTACAAATTTTGAAGTGAGTTCAACAGCGACAAAGATGTAGCAAAAACCTCTATTAGATCTGGGAATCGGACCAAAACTGTCTACAGTGGCCATGTGTCTTAATTTAACAGGTACAATGGGATGTAACGGAGGAATATGTGAAGTCGTGTCTGACTTAGCTTTCTGGCAGATTTTACATGACGCTAAAACCCGTCGAATACGTTACTCCATGTTGGCAAAATAATAGTTCTGTCTCAGTATAAGAAAACATTTTCTGGCTCCATAATGTGCGTAACTTAAATGAGTATACCAAATTAATTTGTTAACAAGCTCGTCAGGAATACATAGTAACCAATTGTTGCTGTCAGGGTGAGAGCGGCGAAACAGAATATTATTGCGTACAGTGTAATGGTTTCTAATGGTAACATTATTCCTATCTTGCCAAAGGTGTTTAATTTCTTTCCATACGTTGTCTTTGCTCTGCTCTTGTGCTATGTCTCGTAATGACACCGAAATGAAATTTTCAAATGCAACTTGTTGAATATACACGACGCAAAAATTTGCTTGGCAGAAGTTGGTTGCGATGTCTTGCTGATTGTTGCTGAGAGAAAGGGATAGTGCGTCTGCTACATTTTGTGTACCGGGAATGTGAACAACTGTAAAATTAAATTCCTGTAAATAAAGTTTCCATCTGCTTAATCTGTCATGTATAAATTTTGCTGTAAGTAAAAACTGTAAACGGTAGTGTGTCTTCCATAAAGAAAATGCCTAAATCTCGTAAATGCCCATACAACACATAATGTTTCAAGTTCTGTAACAGAATAATTGCGTTCAGCAGGTGACAGAATGCGACTCGCAAAGGCGATGTTTTTAATTACTATAGTACCGTCTTCTTCAATTTCCTGAAAGATGTGTACGCCTAAAGCGGTGTTAAAACTGTCGGTGGCAATGGAAAAATTTCTAGTAAGATCTGGATGTGATAAAAGTGATGCATTCAACAAAGCTTGTTTCAGATTGACAAATTCAGACTGTGCTTGGCTATCCCAGGACCAAATAGTGTTTTTACCTGTTAATCGACATAATCTAGGGGTGTCTAAACCAGAGTAATGAATAAAATTACGAAAAAAGTTAATTAAACCCAAAAAGCTGCGTAGTTGTTTCTTCGTCGTAGGAACAGTAATGTCACGTAAAGTTTGAAGTTTTTCCGGGTCACGCGCAATGCCTTCTGCTGAAATTACATGTCCAAGAAATTTTATAGAAGTTTTGCCAAAGTGCGATTTACTGAGAGTAACTGTGAGTCCTTGTGCACGAAAAGTTCGTAACAGTTGTTCAAGAATCGAATTGTGTTCAGACCAGTTAGCTTCTACAATAAGAATGTCGTCTACATACGTTGTGAAAGGTCTCTGTTGGATTCCTTTCATGTTTAATTTCTTAAATCTGTTGTCATTTACGGCATAAATTCCTCTTCTAAATTTACCGTGGCGTTTCTGACTATCTGGGAGGAGACTGAGTAGTGGAACGTGTTACTTTTACGCATAAACAAGAACGATCTGTCACACTACTACACTATAAAACACAGTTTATATGCAATTCATGTCACACAGTCTCATACGGAACCTACATCCGCTTTCTTTTATATACTGTATATGATAAGATACTGTCATCCCCCTTCCCTTCTGTGTGAGAGGATGAATGAGCAAATGTATTTCTAGTTGCATGCTTGAGGGTAGCAGACAAGCCTGTCTGCTAGAGAACAGTAGGACCAACGTCGGAACAGGTAGCTCCGCTTTCTAAAAGCAAAGAGGTTTCTATCCTTAGTATGGTCCTGTCCGTCCGTTGTCATGTTGGTATAGGAAGCTGCCCCTCTGGCCACTTCCGTTTGTATTTGTGAGCCACCCCTCAGAAAGGGACCAGGCAGTCGGTCCGTGGCGAGCGTCTGAAGTGGTAAGATCTCCGGCTAAGCGCGTCTGCTAAGTCCGTAGGACAATGGATTTCTTAAGTTCAGCCTAACTGAAAATTTAATCACCTTTATTTCAGGTTTAGCTCTAAAACATCTAATGTTATCTTAAGTTGCAACACAGTGTAATTCGCGTGTGAAGTTCAGATTATTTTCCGGTAGTTGCTTTGTCACTACTTTTTGAATAAAGTGGAACCACATGTTGATCAGTAACTCTAACTAAGATCATCAATCTTAAATGCGAATGTGCGTGAGATTATAACGTCTCGTCTTGACAGTATTTTTCAATATAGCAACTTTTCTTTATGTTCAACCCACATGGGGTGTACTTTGTGAGACCACTGCCACGTGCTTATATAATTGTTTGACCCATCAGGTTAATAGTAAGACGTTAGTAACCAGTTCGAGGTTTTTCTTTTGTAAATTGCTTTTCGATCTAATTTATTTTAATTATCAAAATTATTGTGGAGTTACACTCTTTGTGTAAACCAAGTTGACCACGTGAAGCATGTGGTGTAATCATCAAAGTAGCCCTCAGCTATTCTTTTCGGGAAGATTTCACAAAGAGTTAATATGAATTTAGTATACCAGTGTGTGGTAATTACGTGACGGACAGGATTGTGCTATGAATGTAACTTCTTTGGGTGAAAATTGATTCGGTTGGTAGTGGTTAATTTTCTCTTGCATATGTTTCAACGTTCTTTGTGTGTTGTTTTATGAATGCAGCATTGTATGCAGTCTCCCAATCTTGGCTCCATATTTGATGTGTTCCATAAGATTACAATCTCACATTTTCACAATCCTAAATAAGGCACCAGTTTATTTATGAATAAAATTTAATATGCTGAAATTTCAATGATCAATGTTAAAATAAATTTCCAAATATAAACTGATTTATTTCTTTTTATTTAAATCCTCTTTTTATATATATATATATATATATCACCAGTTGTCGTATGACTATCAAAAGATTATAATTAATGTTAGTCTGGTTGGGAATTTGGTAAGTTAGACTGGATACCTGGTGAAACAGTTGCGCAGTAATGCAAGATTAACTTCCCCAGACGGCTCACAGCTTTAACCTGCTTTTATTGACTATCAGTACCGCTTACACCACAAATTAAAGCAACAACGTTATACATGGCGACCCTGTTCTGTGATTCCGCTAGACTCTGTATTCTCTGAAACGTTAGATTGCGAGCATGTCATAATCTTAATTTTTTTCCCCCTGCAGCGCTCAAACAACTTCTGCGTTGTTTCTGAGCAGACTTTCAAATGATTCACGGCGTTGTTGAGCGGCGTTGTGTTGTTTGTCTTGTTGTTTTGTTTTCTATATTTGTGTGTTTTATATGTGTGTGTGTTTTTTTTCCTCGCTTGTAAATTCCACTGTTTCGATCAAAGATAAAAATTTGTTTTGCGTGTGAAAAAGTGCGTACTAGGTTGGGTATCTTTCGTGTGACTGTCGTAATTTTTGTGGGATACATTTATTGTGATTAGTGTGTTGCATACTGGGTATAAATTGAATGAATGCAGACACGTAACCAAGCTAAAAGTAGGCGGTCCAACAACTTAAGCAACATGGACCAAGGGGGTAATTTGATTTCGAATACTAACACGTCAGACGGTTCCGAAAATGCATTGGGGAATACTTCAGAGAGAATGCAAAACAGGATGAACGCACTCACATCAGAGCCAGAAATTAATTTGCCTCCAACTAACCAAATTGATTTGGCAGAAGTCATGAAAGCCTTATTGCAACAAAATAAAGAAAACGCAGAGAAATCTGAAAAATCGATCCGAGAGCTAGGCGAACAAATGATGCAGAAATCTGAAAAATCGATCCGAGAGCTAGGCGAACAAATGGCGCAGAAATCTGAAAAATCGATCCGCGAGCTAGGCGAACAAATGACGCAGAAATCAGCAAAATCGTTCCGAGAACAAAAAGAATCATCCGAAAAATCGATCCGCGAGCTAGGCGAACAAATAGACGAAAAACTAATCCAGCAAACAAATAAAGTTGACAAGTCGATGCAGAGAGTGTCAGATGATACCTCACAAAGAATAAACAATCTGGCAAGTGAAATAAAAAGTGATATTATGGAAGAATTAGGCCGTACATTTGAAGAAATCGATGATCGTCTGCAAGCCTTAGAACAGGGCAAGCGAAGTCGCGATGCGGAATCGAAAGAGAGCGAAGAACAGCTACTTAGGAATTTCCAAGTGCTGAGAGAAGAATGCCAAAGAGAACACCAGCAGGTACTCTCGAGGGTCCAGGAGGCGGAAACGCATTGTCCAGCGTCCATTAGCAACACAGTAGCGGACAACAGTCAAGCAATTCACGCTCTCGAACAGCAAGCAGAACAATTGAAGCAGACTGGGGCGGAGGACAACAGACAAATACATGATAAGATTGCGGCATTAGCGGACATCGTAGGCACGATGAAGGTGATGTAAAGCGATAACAATACTACACAGGTAGCGGTCGCAGAGACCGAAGATGTGCGTTCGCTTCTTAGATTTCAGAAGGGACAGTTCGAAGTGAACAGGCGGCACAAAGCTGTAACAGGCGAACTACAAGAACGCGTTGCGCATCTGGAAAGCCGTGTGGGGTGTGATTCTGAACTCGCCAATAGCACTAAAAATAGCCGTACGCACAGTGCAGAGAGGGACTCCGGCCACGAGGGAGATTTTGACGACAGGGAAGAATGTATTTTGAGGGGCAGACATCAGGAAAATAGAAACATATAAGGACTTCGCCGGGAGGAAATGTGGAGATTTGATTTCAAACATTTCCTTACGGTGAGAAAGTTTGAGATATTTCGAAATTCGCAAAAAGGAATACATCCACGAGCATGACTCGAGCAATTTGAGTTCTGTCTTCCTCCCGACTGGGCAAGTTCACATAAGATAGAATATATGTGTGGCTATTTGGAAGGCAAACCGGCGATTCGCATGAGGTCGGCAGCACGTCACTGTAACTCCACTTGGGAGTTTCGACAAGCCTTTCTGTCCGCCTATTGGTCGGAAACGGCACAAGATAGAGTCAAACATGGTATAATTATGCTGCCAAATTTGAACCAGTCTGGCTTCGGCAGCCCCGCACGCCTATTCGACCACATGCTGCAGGCAAATCAATTTTTATACGACCCATACGGGCCTGCGGAACTAATTAGGATATGCATCACCAAATTGCCGATGCACTTGCGGCACGTCATTCTTGCGGGACGATGCAAAGAGGACGTGGAAACGTTTAAGACACTTCTCCAAGAGTTGGAATACAATACAGGAGAATGCCCGCCTAATCAGGCACAAAGTTATTACGGGGCACAGCAGCGCGATCGCAGTCGTGGCCATAGTACTAATCAACGGCGTGACTGCTCGTCACGACGCGAACGGAACAATAATCGGGACCGGCCGTATAGAAACTGGGGTAACAGTCGCGAACACAGGTGGAACAACGGAAATGATCGAGGACATGGACAAGATCATGAACGCTACAGGTACGGCAACCAGAATCGATACGACGATGAATACGGTGGGAATAGGACTGTAGGCGGAACACCTCATGATGTTGAAATTCGGCTGGCTAACCCTAGACATAATCCAGCAAATGGAAATGAACAAAACCGGCAATGACAAACGATCAGCGCAGAAGGCGCCCAATCGGAACAAATGAGCGACATGGCAAATGAGTAGAAAGGACAGTGAGAAGTAGAGATGGCGGTGAGGAGAAAGAATTGATTAGTTTAAATTTGTGACGTATGCATTTTGAATAATATGTTGGTAAAAATTAATTATAAAGATGTTTCTATGTGATTGATTGAGGTGATGTTTTAATTTTTTTTTTCCTTGTGTAATTAGGATTTAGGTTGGTTCAAATGTGAAGATAAAAGGTTTCTTTGTGAACGAGTGAAATGCGGTTTAAGTTTTTTTTTTTTGTGTGTAAATTGAAAAGAGTCGCTCCTGAGAGAAGCAAGATTTGTGTTGAATTAATGCAAAACTCAGAGGTATATCCGATCTGTGGGTATTATAGGACTGGCAAACCCAGGTCCCCAGCTGTTAGTAGCCTTGTTTCCGATTTTCTGCTTTCAGTGCTACTATCCATCTATTACTATTCTATATCTGTCAGTATAAATGAGGATCTCTTACTATAGTATGCGTGCTGTATGAATATTTTAAGATAGGAGAACTCTGAGAAAGGAATGAGTAAGTTTGGAATCTTGAAAACAGGATGCGATAATACGATTGTTTAACCAATGGCTTCCCAATATGCGATGATATGTTAATATTGATGATATATGTCTTTTTTGTTCTTTATAGCTGAGTATGTAAAGTGCTGTCTGTGGATTTCGTCAGTATATTGCTTCCCTTCAAGGTGAAAGAAGAATTGTGGTTTGTGTAATTTACGTGGCCCTGAAATATTATTGTGGTAGTCAAATACGAGCAGTTTTGCAGCAAATGGAGAATGGAACAGAAATATGGATCCTTTCTGTAGTCTTGATTGATGTTGAGGCAGAGCCTGAAAAATTATTCTGCGTTAATACTTGTCCTAGAAAAGAGACGTTTATGTGTTTTGCTGATGCTGTGAGCATTACAGCTTACTGTTTTCGCTGGTGCGGGAAGCACTGCAGCCTATATGATTTGTATTGAGGAAATTTCCCTCTTGAAGGTAGAGGAAGAGTAAATAATTTTGATTATGGGACCTAAGGAAAGCTAGGTTTAAGGTAATAAGGATGAAGAAAAACATTTGTCATTTAAACTACAGGAGGATTCGGATCTTTTGTGTCTGTTGTGAGTTCAATATGTTAAGATGAAACTGTTTTACAGAATAGAGGAGACCACAATTTTGCCATTCATGAGAAATGAATCTAGAATAACCACCACAGGCGAAATAACTGATTTGGAAGCGAAAGGTAACTTAAAGAATGAACGAAATCGCAGCAAAATGGGTAAGAAAATGTAATATAAACTGTAAAAACAAAAAAAAAACAAAAAAAATTACCTTCTCAGAGTCATCTGCGTTATTAACTCTTGTGATAACGTAATTTTGTATGAAATTGTCTTACTGTTTTATGTATGAACATATGAGTATGATAAATGTATAATTGCGAGTCTCTTATCAGGTGTGTCAACTGGTATAAATGTTTTGGCGTGAAAATAACCATTGTTCTTTTTACTGTGTATGTTTAAGGAAAGTTTCTCCATATTTATCATGTGACAAGACATATGCGGCGAGCGTCAGGAAGAGGACGAATTAGAACAATGTTGTAGTGGTGTAAACACTTTGTTGAAGTAGCATTGAAGTAGCTTGTTGGATTAACTAGTAGTGGATAGAAGTAGAATTTTGAGTAATGCATGTTTATGGGTAGTTAGTTTGTAGAATAGACAACAGGTGTGCACGTGTGTGTGTAAATAACATGTGAACCCTATGCTGTCCTGACCTATACTTGCACAAGGCATAATCCTATTCATTTTAGTGAATTAATAAGTAGCATTTGATTTATTAAAACGTAAGTGAACCACATTAGTGATGTGGATTTAAATATTATATTGTCAGTTCATTTAAATTTAATTTTTATTCTGTCAAGTCATTTCACTTTTATTTTTTAATATTGTCAAGTCATTTAACTTTTATTTTTTATATTGTCGATTCATGTAATTTTTTTATTTAAACAAAAAAGAATAAGTCTCACTTTTGTTCTTAAAAAATTGTGAAAGACAATACTAAGCGGTATTATGTATGACATTTGGTAATGACATAAGTGTGATGAACAATTTCTGTGAATGCAGTTGAGTACGTGAAAGCAAACCGGCTAAACTCTTACGAGACAGCGGGAGCAGCGTGGAGGAAGGCTAGTTGTAAACTAGCGGGTTTCCTAGCAGGACACGCTGTCAACCGGGCCACTTCGGGAGCGCGGCCGACAACAAAAGAAGGGTACGCGGCAAACACTTTCCCTTGCACCTGGAGCTAATGGGCGGCCGCACCGTGCGACCCTTCCTGGAGGCGATGACCTGAGATGGGCGAGCGGTCCACCGCGCGGAAATCCATCTGCTGGCAACACACCACACGCACGCGACCATGACGAGACGGCCGCGGTGAAACGACAGAAGACAGGGGAGAAAGGGGCGTGGAGCCTTTTTGATACGTACTGTCCAGAGAAATTGGCAGACTTCAACGACGCCTATCAACATTTCCTGACGGATGCCCACTGTCAAGCGACAGTAAATCATGGTTCGATGTTCTCTGGTCGCTAAGGGTGGCACAAAGAAGAGCCATTAAGTGTCATCCTTGCCCAGGAATATCAAACCGGCGAGCCAATTGAGGATAACTCAAGAATGTAACAACACAAGGGGCGTGGAGCCTTTTGACACATACTGTAGAGAGAAATTGGCAGACTTCAACGACGCCTATCAACATTTCCTGGCGGATGCCCACTGTCAAGCAACAGTAAATCATAGTTCGATGTTCTCTGGTAGCTAAGGGTGGCACAAAGAAGAGCCATTAAGTGTCATCCTTGCCCAGGAATATCAACCTGGCGTGTCAAACGAGGATACTACACGAATTTGACAACACAAACATGGAACCAAATAGAGATGTACGTGACACAGGCCACCAAGAGAAACTTCATGAGAGGGCAGAGACAGCGGGATTGCATGCAACAGATGGACAAAAATCCTGCTGACAGCTGCGGCGACGAACCCCCCCCCCCCCTCCCCCGCCCCTTATATTGTGCCTCGGAACAGTGGAAGTACTGAGTGTGTCAGTGAACAGTGATTATACGGTTCTTAGTCCAGTGCATATACATGTGTTTCGGTCACAGAAACTTTGACTGTGTGTTTTGCAGGGGTTCGATTTATGACTCTTGTATTTTGCAGGTGTTCAATTTATTGTTTGTTTTAGACTTTGACTCTTGTATTTTGCAGGTGTTTTATTTATTGGTGTTTTTTTTAGATGTTGACTATTGTACTTTCAGAGCTGTTTTATTGATCAATGTTTGTTCTTGTGTGATGTATTAGATTTGTGATATTTTGTTTCGTAAATTCATTCCTGTGGCATTGCTTCATTTATCAGATAGCTATTCATTCTCATTGAACTGTGATCGATTAGCTTTTGCATGGGGCATATTCATAGTGAGGAACCCCATAAGGGTAACAATCACTTAATTAATTGTAGTTTCAGTATAATGACACAGTGGTCATTGTTTGCTAACTAACTGAAATATAGTAGAGTGATTAAATTAGTGCCACAAAGTTATTTTAATTCTACAAATTATTAGTTTTATAAGATATAGAATTTTTTTGCGATAACCACTTTGTAAAACATGTTTTTTCTCTTATCATTTTTTTGCTTTTGCGGATTGTGCATTGTAATGTTCTGCTTTATAATACTGATGTTATTTCATGTTCTTTTTTAATTGCTGTGGCACCTTTGCTATTTTCATAAATTTTGCTTGTTAATAAACAGTCATAAATTTTCCTGTGATTAGTTGGCTCTTGCAATGAGCAAATACTGGTGAACTCCATAAGGGTAACAACCAGAAATTGTTTTCATATTAATGACACAGGAACCATTGTTTTTACTTGCTGACCGAATTAGGTCTACACTATCTTTTAAATAGGTGTCACAGATTGTGTTCTTTTTTTCTGATTGAAATTAGTAGATTTTAAAGATTTGTTGAAATTATTGTGTTTTAGCAAGTAGCTGGTGACCTTTTGCCTTTTCTTTACACTTTTGGTTTAAGTAGGGTGTGAGAAGCCTGCTTGGGAATGTCCTAGCATGGCCACAAAATTCCCTGCACAGTCTTTTCCCGGAGCGTTGGGGTTATGAAAGGTCTCTGTTGGATTCCTTTCATGTTTAATTTCTTAAATCTGTTGTCATTTACGGCATAAATTCCTCTTCTAAATTTACTGTGGCGTTTCTGACTATCTGGGAGGAGACTGAGTAGTGGAACGTGTTACTTTTACGCATAAACAAGAACGATCTGTCACACTACTACACTTTAAAACACAGTTTATATGCAATTCATGTCACACAGTCTCATACGGAACCTACATCCGCTTTCTTTTATATACTGTATATGATAAGATACTATCATCCCCCTTCCCTTCTGTGTGAGAGGATGAATGAGCAAATGTATTTCTAGTTGCATGCTTGAGGGTAGCAGACAAGCCTGTCTGCTAGAGAACAGTAGGACCAATGTCGGAACAAGTAGCTACGCTTTCTAAAAGCAAAGAGGTTTCTATCCTTAGTATGGTCCTGTCCGTCCGTTGTCATGTTGGTATAGGAAGCTGCCCCTCTGGCCACTTCCGTTTGTATTTGTGAGCCACCCCTCAGAAAGGGACCAGGCAGTCGGTCCGTGGTGAGCGTCTGAAGTGGTAAGATCTCCGGCTAAGCGCGTGTCTGCTAAGTCCGTAGGACAATGGATTTCTTAAGTTCAGCCTAACTGAAAATTTAATCACCTTTATTTCAGGTTTAGCTCTAAAACATCTAATGTTATCTTAAATTGCAACACAGTGTAATTCGCGTGTGAAGTTCAGATTATTTTCGGGTAGTTGCTTTGTCACTACTTTGTGAGTAAAGTGGAACCACATGTTGATCAGTAACTCTAACTAAGATCATCAATCTTAAATGCGAATGTGCGTGAGATTATAACGTCTCGTCTTGACAGTATTTTTCAATATAGCAACTTTTCTTTATGTTCAACCCACGTGGGGTGTACTTTGTGAGACCACTACCACGTGCTTATATAATTGTTTGACCCATCAGGTTAATAGTAAGACGTTAGTAACCAGTTCGAGGTTTTTCTTTTGTAAATTGCTTTTCGATCTAATTTATTTTAATTATCAAAATTATTGTGGAGTTACACTCTTTGTGTAAACCAAGTTGACCATGTGAAGCATGTGGTGTAATCATCAAAGTAGCCCTCAGCTATTCTTTTCAGGAAGATTTCACAAAGAGTTAATATGAATTTAGTATACCAGTGTGTGGTAATTACGTGACGGACAGGATTGTGCTATGAACGTAACTTCTTTGGGTGAAAATTGATTCGGCTGGTAGTGGTTAATTTTCTCTTGCATATGTTTCAACGTTCTTTGTGTGTTGTTTTATGAATGCAGTGTTGTATGCAGTCTCCCAATCTTGGCTCCATATTTGATGTGTTCCATAAGATTACAATCTCACATTTTCACAATCCTAAATAAGGCACCAGTTTATTTATGAATAAAATTTAATATGCTGAAATTTCAATGATCAATGTTAAAATAAATTTCCAAATATAAACTGATTTATTTCCTTTTATTTAAATCCTCTTTTTTTATATATATATCACCAGTTGTTGTATGACTATCAAAATATTATAATTAATGTTAGTCTGGTTGGGAATTTGGTAAGCTAGACTGGATACCTGGTGAAAGAGTTGCGCAGTAATGCAAGGTTAACTTCCCCAGACAGCTCACAGCTTTTAAACCGCTTTTGTTGTCTATCAGTTCCGCTTACACCACAAAATAAACTAACAACGTTACACTTGTGATTCTGTCTTTTAATTCTGTCGAAAGTATAGTATTCAAACCGCGAATAAATGCTGCTGAAGAAATAGTTAAACCGAACGGTAATTTGCAAAATTGATAACAGTCACCAAAACAGAGAAATGCTGTGTACTTTCTGCAGTTCGGATGGAGCTGAATTTGCCAAAATCCCGATTTCAAATCTAACGTAGAATAAATAGCAGTACCATGAAATTTCTGTAGAAGTTCTTCTATTGTCTGTGGGCGATCTGTTTCATTAATAATAATGTCATTGATGTGACGCGAATCAAGTACGAGGCGAAGTGAACCGTCCTTTTTCTTAACAATATGGAGCGGGTTTATGTACGGACTAACTGCCGGTTCAATAATTCCTTGGTCAAGCATAGCTTGCAATTCTTTCTTAACTTGTTTTCTGTGAATGTGTGGAACGAGATAATGTTTGGCTTTAAATGTATCGTGCTGTTTAACCTGAAATTCATACATAAAACCGGACATAGTACCAGGGATGTTGTCAAAAACTGGAGCTTGCTGTAAAAGAATTTTGCGTAGCTCTGTAAGTTCGTCGTCTGTATTTGCACTGCTTTGTTTAACTTTATCAGAAATCATCTGCATAACGTCATAGTCGGCTTCGGCTGGTGTATAATAGTTGTGAACATACGTATCTGTGAACAATGTGGAATGACAGTCCGTGTTATGTGATGCAGAAATGACCTCTGTCCGATTAATTGTTTGTTCTTCTGCAGATAAAGAGTGCTGAAATTCTAATGCCAGTTGTACATTTTCATCCTTTAACATTAAATAGGAATTTTGAAAGTCAATAACTGCGTCATGTTGTACCAGAAAATTTGTACCTAAAATAACGTCTGTTGTCAATAAGGGAACAATCCAAAAATTTGAGTGAACCGTATGACCTGCAATACAAAACGATAAGTGTGTCTGTAATTTTACATCTACTCCTTTACCAGCTACTGCTCCTTTTACTTTAGTTTTGCCTAATGGTAACGTAGGATAGGTATTCTTTTTGTTACATTCGTTGAAAGTTTCCTCATTTATAACTGACATAGGTGATCCAGAATCGATTACTGCTGAAAATTTGGATGATCCAATCTTTACTTCAATGACAGGGTGTGAAATGGTTTTTTGAATAACTGGTTTTTCCTGCAAAAGAGTGTCTCGGATGTCGTCAAAAGTAATAACATTTTCGTGAACAAGATTCTGTGTGTCAAAAGTATTGCTTGCGTTGCTGGAAGATGCAATCTGTACTGTATCTAGTCAAATTCTATCTGACGTGCTATTATTTGCGGGAGGATGCTGTGGCATTTCGACTATTTGTACTGTTCTGTTATTTCGTCCTGACGCATTAGGTTCAGGATGATACCGACTGTCTGGTTCATTCATGATAATCTGTTGTTGCGGATGATTTTGCTGCTGGTAAGACCGACTGTTCTTAAACGTACGCTGAAAATTGTGCTAATTACTTTTACGTCTGTCATGATAGTCATTTCTATACGGTGCATTGCGATATGAGTCAAAATGGTGTGTTTTCTGCACGTACTGATTTCATTGTTGCTGTGCGTTACTATTTGGCGGAGCCGACGCTATACGTGTAGGCGGCGAAACATTAAAGCTTGGTTGACCTTGCACATTACATTGTTGGTTAGTTATGCTAACCGGCTGGCTTTGATGCTGTTGCGGAGAAAAACCGGTATTGTTACCAAAAATGCATCTGCGATAGCTGAATATTTTGTACATACTGATGATTACACTTACGTCTTTCATTAAAATTACGCTGGTAGTTCTGGAGTGTCTAATGAAAATTGTCACTTTCGGTAAAACTTGTCATATCGGGTTTTCTTTACTCGTTTCTAATCCTAGATAGATCGATAGTTGAAGAGCTGTTTTGATAGATATAAAGGATAGTAAAAGAGAAGGCAGCAGTGCAGAAAACTAAAGATGAAACAGCACTACTACGGCTCGGGGCCATATGCACGCTACGGCACATATTCATCGAAGCGTAATGAATCCCCTGAGGTCAATTACGCACTGCAAATAAATTTTAGTTTCTGCGTTACAGGCAATGCCGGTGAAAATTCAAAAGCAAGTTGTTGTATCCAATCCAAAGCTAGTTTCTGCATTACAGGCCAAGCTGATGAAAGTACAAAAGCAAATTGTCGTATCCAGTCCAAAGCGTGTACCTGTGCTCTGTCGTTATTAAATACCTTTAATTGTCTCACGGATAGTAACTGTTTCTAATCAAAATTATCGTCTCTGAGCGTCTGAGTAGGTTCAGGATTGCATGAGACTCAATTTGTCTGTCTCTGTTCGGAATCTAACTCACGTACTCTCTGTAAATTACCTAAGTTACACTGGCTGTGTGAGTGTGAGAAATGTTCTGAATTTGGCGTATGCTGTGTCGTGTTAAAGGCTGAAATATTTTTCATCTCCGTCAGTTCTTGCTGTAAAGATGACAATTATCTACGTAATGTATTATTGGACGAACCTATCTCACTGATTGTCTGCTGTAAATTTTGGAATTCGGGTGTTTGATTAAACGTAACTGGTGAAGTATCGTCTGATTTGGTGTCATTATTACTTTCGATAACGTCAATACGAATGGCCAATTCATCATATTTTTCAGTCAGTACTTTTACCTGATCATCGTTTTTAGTATCACAAGCATTAATTTGTTTTTGTAATTTACGTGTGTTTTTGTTCAATTTTTTAACGTCTGCTTTGATGGCATCCGGATCCTGTATTAGTTCCAACTTTTCAAGTCTGTTGGTCATTGTCTGAAACTCTAATGTGTGTGTGTCTGTTTTTGTTTTAAGATCGGAGATTTCATCATGCAATTCGGTGTTCAACTGTTTGATTTCGTCCGATACTGTAGCAATATTGTTGTCTACGTATGTTTTTGCTTTCGTAAATAGTTTACGCTTATCTTCCTGTCTTTGTACAGTAACTGTTTCCATGACTTGTTGCTTTACTTTATTCTGTTCCTGTATAAATTTACTGTAACGCGTTTCACTGTTTTGTTGGTGGTGATTAAAACGTTCGTCAATTTGGCTGTTCTGTTGGTCAAATTTCGCGTCTACTTTCGCATCCAGTGTGCGTGAAAGTTCTGCTGACATTAATTTGAACTCGTCGCGTAACTGTGTAGCGTTTTCAGAGCATCGTTTAGCGACTGCACTAATTTCATCTCTAAGTAATTTAGTTGTGGCTGCATGTGTATTACTTAATTCTTGAGCCACAGATCTAATTTCTTCACTACTGTTCCTAGCACAAGCCATAATTTCCTCACGTAATTGTTCTTTAGTATCATGACATTGCGCGGCAACGGCTGTAATCTGTTCACTAAGTTGTTTATTCTGTTCATTAAGTTGTTTGAAATTGTTGTCTTGCTTATCAGTTAGTTGTTTGGAATTGCTGTCTAGTTTTCCATTAAGTTGTTTGTTCGATTGATTAATTCGTTTAAAATTGTCGTCTTGTTCTTTCTTGAATTGTAGTAATAATGCTACAACTTGATCCATGCCAAAATTTGCGACTCTATTTTCTATGCTGTGTGTTGGTGTATCTGCATTTGTCATTCTCTGATTCTTGAAAAGGTTTGCCAATCGGACGTGCACTGTTGGTCACTACATCGGAATCAAATAAATCTGACGTATTCTGACTATATTGTTCATCTTCGTGAGAAAAATTTATCTGTTCACAATTTAAATTTTGCAAAACGGGTGTGTCTAACTGGGCAGCGTTCATTGTATCGGAACGTGCAGCGTCATCAATTATTAAATTTACTGTGGACATAATTGAATTTGTTTGTTCATCATTAGGATCAAAATCATTACTAGTGATCGGTAGGCACTGATTATCTGTAATTAGACGATTATCACTATTAAACTGAGTGTCGCAAGTACTATCGGTCAAATTATTCGAGTCGGCTATTTCACTCATTGCACATCGCGATGTACTGTTAACAGTTTTTCGCGGCATTTTTCACAAATCAAAATTAAGCAGAAAATGAAACAAAGACGAAGTAAAAATGGAACAAACACAATTACAACAAAGAACAATAAATTGCCGATGATCTGTGAAAGAAAGAGTGACAAATTAGTAAATGCGTTGCGCCAGATGCAAACTACATTAAAGTAAATAAGAGCAGATATATGACTACTTCTCAGAGATTCACAAAGAAATACGATCCTGGCCGGTTGTCGCCAAGTGTAACGTCCCCACAATATAAAATAAATAATATAAATAAATATCCTCACTCAGTGTAACATCCCCACAAAAATAAAATAAATAATATGAATATAATTCTGATTTAGTGTAACCTCGCCACAAAATTCGTTCTCATTTGTAACCTCCCTACAAAATTCTTTTCACATTAACCTCAACGCAAAATTCTTTCTGATTTAATCTACGCTCAAAATTCATTCACATTTAGCGTAACCTCATAACAGAAAAATTCCTAAATCTCTCAACAGTAAAAATTATAATTATGTCGTTCACATTGAGTGTAATGTCCCAATAAAAAATAAATTCAGTAACCTGGTAATAAAACAATGTAACTAACCTCTCAATTAAATTGTCGCTCACTTATGACTTTTCAATAATTCACTGTGAATTTAACCTGGTGAATATTGGACGACAGCAGTGCTGCGTCATGGCCCTGAAAGATCATTTTGAATAAAAAAGGAAAAAATTCTTACCTCAATGAAGTCGCCGGATATATCTGCTCTTACAATAAATTTTTCCGCCACAGCTCTGTGCAATGCTGGCCGATATATCTCTCATTTATGAAAGGAAGCAACTGATTTTTTTGGAGCAATCGGGATTATCATGGATGCGAGAAATTAGTAAATTCTTTAAACTGAAATGAATGGTTGTTAAAAGTTACTTTTTATGAGCAAGATTATTATTACGAGATTTTTAAAACATTTACATGGGACTTGAGATAACATTACTGCATATGCGCGAGCCTGCTTTTTACCTTATACAATAATACTCAGGCTCCGACATCGCTGCACCGCGACCGGGCCAGCCAACACGATACACGATACCAGACCAGAGCAGACTCCAGACTAGCAACAACTTACTGCTACAGCTACACAGTTCCTACTGCAGTCAACACTGCTCTCTGGTCAGAGACCTTGCATATCGCAGGCAGCGCATGAGCAATACATCGAAATTACATCTGCTCGGACCTCTTACTGTCTTGCAATGATCTGGGCCATGAGCAAATTTTGACAGTATCTCTATGGAAGGCCATTCACAGTTATTACAGACCATCATTGACTTTGTTGGTTGACAGGTCTTAAGGATGCAACAGGATGACTCGCCAAGTAGGCACTACGTCTTCAAGAGCATGACATTACCATAGTGTACAAAAGTGGAAGAAAAGACCAAGATACCCACTGTCTCTCAAGAAAACCTGTGCAAAACCATCAAGACTTTGATGAAGATAGTGTCTGTCTCGCTGCGCTGCAGGGTCTCTCCGCTGAGCAGAAGAAGGACTCCAAGATATCTCAAATAATGCATTCCTTAAATCGGTCAGAGAATGTGAAAGGATAATTTAAGGTAATTAATGGATTGCTTTGCAAGAAAAACTTTGATCCCTTTGGAAAGATGTGGTTACCAGTGATTCCTAAACACAAGCGCTAAGATGTTCTACAGATATTCCATGATGCACCTGAGGCTGGACACCTGGGATTTATTAAGACATACGATAGGATCCACAAGAGATTTTTCTGGCCAGGTTTTGTTTAGGAGTGTCCGTCCCTATGTGCCACACTGTCAAGAGTGCCAGGGGAGAAAGGCAATTCCTCAGAAACCACCTGGCCGACTCGTACCAATTCCACCAGCTGAAAAGCCTTTCCAACGTGTTGGGATTGACCTCCTCGGACGATTTCCAACGTCTGCTAGTGTCAATAGGTGGATCTTTATTTGCACTGATTATCTGACATGCTACGGCATTACAAAAGCCGTGAAAACAGCTGAAACATCCGAGGTAGCCAAATTCATCATGGAAGACATTTTCTTAAAACACGGTGCCTCGAGGTCGTTAATTACGGATCGAGGGAAAGTTTTTCAATCGAATCTTGGGACAAAGATAAACCATCGGTGCAACATTAATCATCGCATGACGACTGCCTACCATCCACAAACTAATGGGCTTACTGAACGCGTTAATAATACCTTGGCCGACATGATATCAATGTTCGTCACTGTTTGAGCAGAGCAACTGGGGTGAGGTGCTATCTTTCGTGACGATTGCCTACAACACTGCCAAACAAGACACCACAGGATTAACGCCATTTTTCCTGGTGCATGGGCGTGAGGTGACTACAATGGTGGACACTTTGTTTCCGTCACATCCTGATGACGTGGACGACGACTATATCAGCCAGGTGTTAACCAGAGCTGAGGAAGCTCGGCAGTTAGCTCGACTCCGCACGCTGCAGGCTCAAGAAAACGATCGCCGAAGGTATGACATAGGCCACCGCCCTGTTGTCTATCAGCCTGGTGACCGTGTCTGGATCTTCACTCCTGTTTGGAAGGTTGGTCTCTCTGAGAAGCTCCTCAGGCGCTACTTTTGACCTTTATAAGGTAATCAATGGATTGCTTTACAAGAAAAACTTTGATCCGTTTGGAAAGATGTGTCTACCAGTGATTCCTAAACACAAGCGCTTAGATGTTCTACAGAAATTCCATGACACACCTGCGGCCGGACATATGATGTTGCTTATGAAGCTGAAGATTTCGGCCCCGACACAACACGACGAAAGATTGGAGAAACGGTCTACGTCCTTCGAATGAAGGCCTATAAGGATCCTGCAACCCAGGGTAAATTCGAAGCTCCAGCGACAGGCAACAAGCGGAAAGGCGACGAAGAGCATAGCGACTATAGAAGTTCTAAGAAGATCACCGCCAGGGCGAGAATCAGTCTTCAGGAGTCAGAGTATGCAGGACCGATGACTCGTTCCTGGGCTAGGACGACGTAACACCGAGATACTGTTTTCTTAAGGAGAGAGCAATGTTACAGCAGAGACTGAGTAGCTAGCCGGCACGGTAACTCAGCGTGTTCGGTCAGAGGGTTAGCTGCCCTCTGTAATAAAAAAAAACTGAGTTAATGGATCGACGACGAACTGAAAAACAAAAAAAGTAGTTCAGTGGTGTAGTGGTTATGATACTAAACTGTTGCATGGAATGTTTTAATTTCTAAATTCGGTTCGAGTACATTCTAGGAGTATCCATAAATTGGGAATCATTGTACTAGAACGTTCTGTAACTGTATATTTATTGTATGGGTCTACACCGCGCTCTTGTATGTGCAACTGCTGAATAAACCTTTGTTAAGTGAAGGTAGTGTTCGTCATTCATCTAATTACACCTTCTGCTATGTGATATTATTACAGCCCCCCCACACAGAACTGCAACAGTCAATCACATAGTATAAGATAAAATATGTCGAAAGACTTACAGATTCACATGTCAACAGAACCCAACTGCATGTTGTTAAAAATCTGTTAACCAATGTGAACAAACTTCAAAATAGCAACAGACGAAAACTGCAAATAGCCTAGGTGAGAAATTGATGTTGTCAGACAACCATTGCTGTGGTCTTGCTGAAATTATTAATCAGTCGCCGGCCGGAGTGGCTGAGCGGTTCTAGGCGCTTCAGTCTGGAACCACGCGACCGCTATGATCGCAGGTTCGAATCCTGCCTCAGGCATATATGTGTGTGATGTCCTTAGGTTAGTTACGTTTAAGTAGTTCTAAGTTCTAGGAGACTGATGACCTCAGATGCTAAGTCCCATAGTGCTCAGAGCCATTATTAATCAGTCAAAAAAACTGATTGCAACCATTGTTATGAGACCAAGTGCCCCATTGTCTGAAGTAGGGAAGGCAGTAAAATCTACAGACAGTGACAGTCTAAACCAAAATGATTTTGTTGTTTTAATGAGGGAAGGGAAGGAGGGCTCAAATGACAATATAAAATTGAATCTCCTAAGGCCACACAATATTTGAGAAGGTTACTGAGCCAACTCTTACACACAAATGCTGTTTTCTGCATCGTACCACATAGGCACAACTTGCTACAACGGTCCTGCATAATCAAAGAAATCACAATGGCTAATAAACATAGCTCAGATTTTTGTAGTTAGTTCAGAAACATCCAAATTATTGACGCCAGCTGCACTGGTCATAGGTTTCATACTGCTCATAGCATACATCTTAAACAGACTTTGTAAGCAACTAACGGCCAAACGAGGTGTCAATGTTGTTAAAACAACAGTGAGAACAGCTATACGATACCTAAGGCCAGTGTTGGTTCTTAATACTGCACATTAACACTTGCTATAACTATAGGCATATCACCATCGTCACTACTGTTCTTTCTGTATGATAATCTGTGGTCCTGGTTTATATTTTCAGACTCTATTTTATTGGAGCATTGGTTGACTTCCGGAATAAGAAACGCCATATTACAATATTCTTGGACCTTATAGCAGTGTTCATTACCTTGCACTTTAGATGGAAGTTGACACCAATCTTGAAGCTGTTGTTCACGCCCTTACTTTTTGGTTTCTTAACTTGAAATTTGATTACATTTTCAGTTGCTGTGCCGTTTTTCAATTTCCCTAAATCGAATAACGCCCTTTTCTCTCTATATAGCATTCCTTGCCCATCACCTATTTCTATTATCAGATTATTTTCGGTCTCTGACAGTTGAATTTCTGACTGTTACTATGAGCAGCTGCTAGGGATACTGGTCTTTCTTTTTCTACAGGTTTCTGAAGTGCAGCTATATATAGTTTTCTGAGTCACCATGTGCATGTTGCTGGTTTGTTGTTTTGCTGTTGCTGTCGACACTTACTTTTCCCTACAATGAGTGTTCTCTTCTTATAATGTACCTCACGCCATTTCGTTTTTGTATTGAGTGAAAGTTTTCTCTTGAAAGTCTCACAGAGTTGTAAAGACTAATTTCATTACTACTGATTCCAGTTTCTGAATTGTATAAAGAAATATTATTCACAAATCGATTCTGTGATGCTTCAAGAAGTGTAGGTTCTTTACTGTTATTTACATGTTCCGATTTGTTACATATGCCTATCGTAGTTGCGATTTTCTTTTCATGTCCATTTTTTGTTTGTTAATAGAGACATTAGTCATACATTCTGCATTACTTCATGAGTTTCAGAGTCTTTATTATTATTTGCTTCTTTCGACCTACCTATTGTGATTGTAATATAGTTTTCAGATCCACACCTAGTTTGCCTTCTAAGAAATGCACAGGGCTGTGAAGTACTCCGAGTCGAATTTGGAATATTTGTGCCAGAGCTGTGTTTTGTAGACTGAATAATCGGCTCTTGATTTCATTTGAACACTCAGTGGAGCCATTTTTGGTAGTCAGTACAATGTTTTTACTCGCTTTTCTACTTTTTGCTCAATGATTTTTTTCAGATGTCATGCTAGTTTTTCTAACCTAGAATTTGTAGTGGACACTGTAATTCTTTGCATTCTCATTTTAGAATTGTCTTTTATAAGTAGATTTACTGTTTTTGTTGAAGCTTCAATTGAATCGATTACACTCAAACGATTTTTCTTATTATTTTCATCCCGAGCACTGTTTTCTGTTTCCAGTGATGCAACTCCACACGCTTTGCAAGGCTGATTTTGGGAATTGTTTTGTAAATGATATCTTCGGTGCTCGTTAATCATTTTAATACCATCACCTACCTTTACTTTTTCGCTGTTCAAATATGGCTGGTTCCGCTTACAGATTATTGATATTCAGCTGCAGACACAACTTACGAAATTCCAGTGCATAGCCTATCTTCACAAGCACTACAACAGAACTTCATTATTTGTTTTGAGCTATTTACCAACAAAAACTTCACTGGAGGTAAGGTCAACACAATCACTGTGAAAGAAATTCCCATAACATATTCCACAAATCACATTTATTTCCATGTGTTTTAGTAATTTTTTGCACACCTCACATAACCTCCCACCTTCATTGCCGCCATCTTATCTGACTTCCTGATGAGATTAAAATGTTCCGAGCAGTTTGGAAGGTAGGAGACGAGGTACTGGCAGAAGTAAATCTGTGAGGACGGGGCGTGAGCCGTGCTTGGGTAGCTCAGTTGGTAGAGCACTTGCCCGCGAAAGGCAAAGGTACCGAGTTCGAGTCTCGGTCCGGCACACAGTTTTAATCTGCCAGGAAGTTTCATGTTCAGGGTAGTTCCAGTATATGAAAAGGGAGATGTAGATTCACCTTCAAGTTACAATCCAGTTTCCATAGTCTCGACTTTCTCTAAAGTATTTGAATGAATTATTTACCAACAGTTATATTATTACTTTGAAAATCTAGGAATAATTAGTGAATCACAATATGCTTCTAAGAAAAACTTGTCAATAGTTGATGCTACAGACTCTGTAGTCAAATATGTACTTTCAGTGTTTGATGACAAAGGCTTTGCTCAAGTCACTTTTTGCGACCTAAGCAAAGCCTTTGTGTAGTGCATACACAACTACTAAACAAAATGTACTTATATGGCATGAGAGATGGCAGCCATAAACTAAGAAAATCTTACCTATAGAACCAGAAGTAAGATTTCTTGTTAGCAAAGAAACAGCTAATATATAACAAGTTAAGGTAGATATTCCACAGGGATCTGTATTGGACCCTTTCCTTTTCCTAACAATGATTAATGACCTGCCACAATTTAGTAAATCCAGTACAGTATTATTCGCAGATGACACTACTTTTCTTTATGTTAGTAATGATTTTAGTGGTGTTAGAGCTTACATTGCAAGGACAATCGATCAAGTATCCTATAGGTTCAAAACAAACGGATTCTTGCTAAATGAAAACAGCAGATGGATTTTGGTCTAAAAGACAATCGTCTGTCATATGATCCAAGTTATGTAAAGTTTTTGGGGTCTATTTAGATGATAAATTACCTTGGGGTATTCAAACAACTTATAGGAATTCAGCAAGGTGATATTTACAGAGACTGCCAATAATTCAAAGGGAGTACACCCCACCATTTTCAAGGCACAAACTGTTACGGACAGGCGACGTAAAAGCAAATTTAAAACCTCAGTTCTTGGAGTAATTCAGGAAAGATAACGCACACACACTGAATACTAGTGCCACCAAAGATGACGGAAGTCAGAGGTACTAAAAACTAGCAGGTGAGCTAACATTGACTCTGTCCCTCTGTTTTTTGACAAGAGAGAGAACAGGATTCCAAGTAGAGCTTAAATAAAAACCTCCATCCCTGTTTACAAGGTTGCTTGCTAATTTAATATCAACCGCTTCCTTAATAACACTGTCCCAATAGCTGGATGTGCAGGCCAATATCTCGGTATTGTATATAACATAGGGTGACCAGTATCCAAACAATGTTCGGCAATAGCAGATCTACTTGGCTGCTGTAATCATGTGTGCCATTTATGCTCAGTACATCGGTCCTCCGCGGTCCTGATAGTCTGACCAATGTACGCCATGCCACAGCTACAACGAATGTGACACACACCCATCTTATGTAAACCAAGATCATCCTTAACAGAACCCAAAAAGTTCTCAAATTTTGGATGGAGTTCGGAAAACACATTTCACACCGTATTTCCGTAAAATACGACAGATCTTATTGGAAGTGCTTCCTGTATAAGCCGAAAAGGCAGCAGACTTAGGTGTCAACTCAGTATCATCATTAGTCACTAGATGTACAGTTGGTCGATAGTGCAATGCACATTCGATATGTCTTTCACTGTAACAATTCTGACGAAATGTGGCTTGAAGATGGGCCAGCTCAGCTGGCAGAGTGTCGGTGTTGGAAAGAACATGTGCCGTGTGTACTAATGTACGAAGTAGGCCTTCGCCCTGAGCCGGATAGTGACAACTATTAGCCTGCAAACACAAGTCAGTGTGAGCACATTTCCAGTAAACTGCATGTCCCAATGATCCATCAACCTTCCTCCTAACCAAAACTCAAGAAAGGGAAGGCAAATACCCTCTTCTACCTCCATCGTAAAACGAATGTTCCAGTGGATCGAGTTCAGATGAGGTTTTAAATTTGCTTGTACGTCACCTGCCCGTTGTGCCTTGAAAATGGTGGGGTGTACTCCCACCGAAATATCGGCGGTCGCTGTAAGGATACCTGGCTGAATTCCTGTAAGTTGTTTGAAAATTGTATACGCCAGAAGAAACACAGTTCTCACATTATCTTGGGGCAGTAAGTTGTCAAGAGTAATTTGTTTGTTACATCTATATCAACATACGTTAAGACATCTTATGGATTGTGTACATCTACATTTATATGGATACTCTGCAAATCACTTTTAAGTGCCTGGCAGAGGGTTCATCTAACCACCTTCACAATTCTCTATTATTCCAATCTCGTATAGTGCGCGGAAAGAATAAACACCTATATATATTTCCATATGAGCTCTGATTTCCCTTATTTTATCGTGGTGATCGTTCCTCCCTATGTAGGTCGGTGTCAACAAAATATTTTCGCAGTCGGAGGAGAAAGTTGGTGATTGGAATTTCGTGAGAAGATTCCGTCGCAAAGAAAAAAGCCTTCCTTTTAATTATTTCCAGCCCAAATACTGTATCATTTTTGTGACACTCTCTCCCATATTTCGCGATAATACTAAACGTGCTGCCTTTCTTTGAACTTTTTCGATGAACTCCGTCAGTCCTATCTGGTAAGGCTCCCACACCATGCAGCAGTATTCTAAAAGAGGACGGACAAGCATAGTGTAGGCAGTCTTCTTAGTAGATCTGTTAAATTTTCTAAGTGTCCTGCCAATAAAACGCAGTCTTTGGTTCGCCGTCCCCACAACATTTTCTATGCGTTGCTTCCAATTTAAGTTGTTTGTAATTGTAATAACTTGGTATTTAGTTGAATTTACGGATTTTAGATTAGACTGATTTATCGTGTAACAGAAGTTTGAGTTCCTTTTAGCACTCATGTGGATGACCTCACACTTTTGGTTATTTAGGATCAACTGCCACTTTTCGCACCATTCCGGTGTTTCTTCTAAATCGTTTTGCAGTTTGTTTTGATCTTCTGATGACTTTATTAGTCGATAAACGACAGTGTCATCTGCAGATGACCGAAGACGGCTGCTCAGATTGTCTCCCAAATCGTTTATATAGATAAGGAACTACAAAGGGCCTATAAAACTACCTTGGGGAACGCCAGAAATCATTTCTGTTTTACTCGATGACTTTCCATCAGTTACTACGAACTGTGACCTCTCTGACAGGAAATCACAAATCCAGTCACATAGCTGAGACGATATTCCATAAGCAAGCAATTTCACTACGAGCCGCTTGTGTGGTACAGTGTCAAAAGCCTTCTGGAAATCCAGAAATACGGAATCGATCTGAAATCCCTTGTCAGTAGCACTCAACACTCCATGTGAATAAAGAGCTAGTTGTGTTTCACAGGAACGATGTTTTCTAAACCCATGTTGACAGTGTGTAAATAGACCCTTTTCTACGAGGTAATTCACAATGTTCCAGCACAATATGTGTTCTAAAATCTTGCTGCATATCGACGTTAACGATATGGGCCTGTAAATTAGTGGATTACTCCTGGTACCTTTTTGAATATTGGTGTGACCTGTGCAACTTTCCAGTCTTTGGGTACAGATATTTCTTCGAGTGAACGGTTGTATATGATTGTTAAGTATGGA
Source organism: Schistocerca piceifrons (assembly GCF_021461385.2). Classification (NCBI taxonomy): domain Eukaryota; kingdom Metazoa; phylum Arthropoda; class Insecta; order Orthoptera; family Acrididae; genus Schistocerca; species Schistocerca piceifrons. The sequence goes on from NC_060138.1 coordinate 689,016,009, forward strand.
GCTAATGCATCAGCATACTCCTAAAGGAACCTAGTTGGTATACAGTCTGGACCAGAAGACTTGCTTTTATGAAGTGATTTAAGTTGCTTCACTGCTCCGAGGATATTTACTTCTACATTACTTATGTTGGCAGCTGTTCTCGATTCGAATTCTGGGATATTTACTTCGTCTTCTTTTGCGAAGGCATTTCGGAAAACTGTGTTTAGTAAGTCTGCTTTGGCAGCACTGTCTTCGATAGTATCTCCATTCTTATCGCGCAGAGAAGGCATTGATTGTTTCTTGCCGCTAACATACTTCACATACGACCAGAATCTCTTTGGATTTTGTGCCAGGCTTCGAGACAAAGTTTCATTGCGGAAACTGTTATAGGGATCTCGCGTTGAAGTCCGTGTTAAATTTCGAGCTTCTGTAAAAGATCACCAATCTTGAAGATTTTGCGTCTGTTTAAATTTGGCATGTTTGTTTAGTTGTTTCTGTAACAGTGTTCTAACCCGTTTTGTGTACCAAGGAGGATCAACTCCGTCTTTTGTTAATTTATTTGGCATAAATCTCTTAATTACTGCCGATACTATTTCTTTGAATCTAAGCCACATCTGGTCTACACTTATATTATTAATTTGAAATGAGTAGAGATTGTTTCTTAGGAAGGCGTCAAGTGAATTTTTATCTGCTTTTTTTTGAATAGGTATATTTTTCGCTTATTTTCGAGGATTTGGGGATTACAATATTCAATCTCGCTACCACAACCCTGTGTTCACTAATCCCTGAATCGGTTTTGATGCTCGTTATTAACTCAGGATTATTTGTTGCTCAGAGGTCAAGTGTGTTTTCACAACTGTTTTCTATTCGCCTGGGCTCATGAACTAACTGCTCGAAATAATTTTCAGAGACTGCATTTAGCACAATTTCGGATGATATTTTATACATACCTCCGGAATTAAACATGTATTTTCGCCAACATATCGAGGGTAAATTAAAGTTACCACCAACCCCCATGAACCATGGACCTTGCCGTTGGTGGGGAGGCTTGCGTGCCTCAGCGATACAGATAGCCGTACCGTAGGTGCAACCACAACAGAGGGATATCTGTTGAGAGGCCAGACAAACATGTGGTTCCTGAAGAGGGGCAGCAGCCTTTTCAGTAGTTGCAAGGGCAACAGTCTGGATGATTGACTGATCTGGCCTTGTAACAATAACCAAAACGGCCTTGCTGTGCTGGTACTGCGAACGACTGAAAGCAAGGGGAAACTACAGCCGTAATTTTTCCCGAGGGCATGCAGCTTTACTGTATGATTACATGATGATGGCGTCCTCTTGGGTAAAATATTCCGGAGGTAAAATAGTCCCCCATTCGGATCTCCGGGCGGGGACTACTCAAGAGGATGTCGTTATCAGGAGAAAGAAAACTGGCGTTCTACGGATCGGAGCGTGGAATGTCAGATCCCTTAATCGGACAGGTAGGTTAGAAAATTTAAAAAGGGAAATGGATAGGTTGAAGTTAGATATAGTGGGAATTAGTGAAGTTCGGTGGCAGGAGGAACAAGACTTCTGGTCAGGTGAATACAGGGTTATAAACACAAAATCAAATAGGGGTAATGCAGGAGTAGGTTTAATAATGAATAGGAAAATAGGAATGCGGGTAAGCTACTACAAACAGCATAGTGAACGCATTATTGTGGCCAAGACAGATACGAAGCCCACACCTACTACAGTAGTACAAGTTTATATGCCAACTAGCTCTGCAGATGACGAAGAAATTGAAGAAATGTATGATGAAATAAAAGAAATTATTCAGATTGTGAAGGGAGACGAAAATTTAATAGTCATGGGTGACTGGAATTCGAGTGTAGGAAAAGGGAGAGAAGGAAACATAGTAGGTGAATATGGATTGGGGGACAGAAATGAAAGAGGAAGCCGCCTGGTAGAATTTTGCACAGAGCACAACATAATCATAACTAACACTTGGTTTAAGAATCATGAAAGAAGGTTGTATACATGGAAGAACCCTGGAGATACTAAAAGGTATCAGATAGATTATATAATGGTAAGACAGAGATTTAGAAACCAGGTTTTAAATTGTAAGACATTTCCAGGGGCAGATGTGGACTCTGACCACAATCTATTGGTTATGACCTGTAGATTAAAACTGAAGAAACTGCAAAAAGGTGGGAATTTAAGGAGATGGGACCTGGATAAACTAAAAGAACCAGAGGTTGTACAGAGATTCAGGGAGAGCATAAGGGAGCAATTGACAGGAATGGGGGAAATAAATACAGTAGAAGAAGAATGGGTAGCTTTGAGGGATGAAGTAGTGAAAGCAGCAGAGGATCAAGTAGGTAAAAAGACGAGGGCTAGTAGAAATCCTTGGGTAACAGAAGAAATATTGAATTTAATTGATGAAAGGAGAAAATATAAAAATGCAGTAAGTGAAACAGGCAAAAAGGAATACAAATGTCTCAAAAATGAGATCGACAGGAAGTGCAAAATGGCTAAGCAGGGATGGCTAGAGGACAAATGTAAGGATGTAGAGGCCTAACTCACTTGGGGTAAGATAGATACCGCCTACAGGAAAATTAAAGAGACCTTTGGAGATAAGAGAACGACTTGTATGAATATCAAGAGCTCAGATGGAAACCCAGTTCTAAGCAAAGAAGGGAAAGCAGAAACGTGGAAGGAGTATATAGAGGGTCTATACAAGGGCGATGTACTTGAGGACAATATTATGGAAATGGAAGAGGATGTAGATGAAGATGAAATGGGAGATATGATACTGCGTGAAGAGTTTGACAGAGCACTGAAAGACCTGAGTCGAAACAAGGCCCCCGGAGTAGACAATATTCCATTGGAACTACTGACGGCCGTGGGAGAGCCAGTCCTGACAAAACTCTACCATCTGGTGAGCAAGATGTATGAAACAGGCGAAATACCCTCAGACTTCAAGAAGAATATAATAATTCCAATCCCAAAGAAAGCAGGTGTTGACAGATGTGAAAATTATCGAACTATCAGCTTAATAAGTCACAGCTGCAAAATACTAAGACGAATTTTTTACAGACGAATGGAAAAACTAGTAGAAGCCAACCTCGGGGAAGATCAGTTTGGATTCCGTAGAAACACTGGAACACGTGAGGCAATACTGACCTTACGACTTATCTTAGAAGAAAGATTAAGGAAAGGCAAACCTACGTTTCTAGCATTTGTAGACTTAGAGAAAGCTTTTGACAATGTTGACTGGAATACTCTCTTTCAAATTCTAAAGGTGGCAGGGGTAAAATACAGGGAGCGAAAGGCTATTTACAATTTGTACAGAAATCAGATGGCAGTTATAAGAGTCGAGGGGCATGAAAGGAAAGCAGTGGTTGGGAAGGGAGTAAGACAGGGTTGTAGCCTCTCCCCGATGTTGTTCAATCTGTATATTGAGCAAGCAGTAAAGGAAACAAAAGAAAAATTCGGAGTAGGTATTAAAATTCATGGAGAAGAAATAAAAACTTTGAGGTTCGCTGATGACATTGTAATTCTGTCAGAGACAGCAAAGGACTTGGAAGAGCAGTTGAATGGAATGGACAGTGTCTTGAAAGGAGGATATAAGATGAACATCAACAAAAGCAAAACAAGGATAATGGAATGTAGTCTAATTAAGTCGGGTGATGCTGTGGGAATTAGATTAGGAAATGAGGCACTTAAAGTAGTAAAGGAGTTTTGCTATTTGGGGAGCAAAATAACTGATGATGGTCGAAGTAGAGAGGATATAAAATGTAGGCTGGCAATGGCAAGGAAAGCGTTTCTGAAGGAGAGAAATTTGTTAACATCCAGTATTGATTTAAGTGTCAGGAAGTCATTTCTGAAAGTATTCGTATGGAGTGTAGCCATGTATGGAAGTGAAACATGGACGATAAATAGTTTGGACAAGAAGAGAATAGAAGCTTTCGAAATGTGGTGCTACAGAAGAATGCTGAAGATTAGATGGGTAGATCACATAACTAATGAGGAAGTATTGAATAAGATTGGGGAGAAGAGAAGTTTGTGGCACAACTTGACCAGAAGAAGGGATCGGTTGGTAGGACATGTTCTGAGGCATCAAGGGATCACCAATTTAGTATTGGAGGGCAGCGTGGAGGGTAAAAATCGTAGAGGGAGACCAAGAGATGAATACACTAAGCAGATTCAGAAGGATGTAGGTTGCAGTAGGTACTGAGAGATGAAAAAGCTTGCACAGGATAGAGTAGCATGGAGAGCTGCATCAAACCAGTCTCAGGACTGAAGACCACAACAACAACAACAACCAACTATTATCGTATGAGTCGGGTACGGGTATACCACAATATTCCAACAACTCCAGAGGATATGCAGGAACGTATTGTGCTTGCTGCTAATTCTCTTCAGCAGGCAACACTGTAAGCAGGAAATAATTCTTTCATTCAACGAGTGCACCAGTGTATCGGTGTCCAGGGTCGCCACTTTGGGTGCCTTTGAGTATTATACTCCTGGGCAATGGTAAAGGAGAGTCAAAGAAAATTTTGTGTTATGTTTTTACTTGGTTTTCATTTGTTTTCTGACAACTCCAGCAAGTGGACGAGTTTGTGAACCTGGGCTCAAACTCAATATTGTGTTATGTAATTAATAACGTTGTGTTTCAGTTAATGGTACACTGTGATACATGTTTGAATAGATCTTTAGGAGAGGAAATGAATTACCGAATAAAAAAGTACAGGGTAGCATTTAAAAAAGTCATATCACTGTTCATGTCTTTGTAAGAAACAAAGCTACAACGAAGGCAATCATGCTGATTGATGCCTCCCTGACAGCTAAAGAACACTTGCTTGAAACATTTTGTAATTTGCATCAGGACAAACAGTTATTTAGGCTGGTCAAAATAAATGGACACCCTGTATAATACAGTTGATAAAAGAAACAACAGGCTTGTTATTAAAATTACAGTTTTATGTTACAGCTGGAAAATTCCTGTATATCATAGGGTGTACGGACTACTAACCTGTCATGCAGTGTTTGTTTCAATGCTTGTTACGGTAAATCTTGTACTGTTTGCGGAAGCTTACTAAGTAATCTGTGCCCCAAGAGTTCATAGCTGTTAAGTTATTTTGACAGTCTGTGGTATGGAGTTTAAATGCATGTAGTGCTTCTGATGTTGTAACAATGTATATTTTCTCCCCATTTTGCTTCCAGTAACTTCTTCTTTCTATAAATTAAAACAGGGTACATATATACATGTTTTGTTCACAAAACGAAGGTTTACAGTGTGCCTTATATGAAGAACCAGTAAATAAGCTAACAGATTTCTTCCACAGTATTAAAATGTCATGCACACAACGAGAGTTAACCCATAAAATAATACCATGTGATATTATGCTTTGGAAAAATGAAACCTAGGGTTTTCCGATGTATACTACAGGTAAGATCCGGGCAATCACGGAGGGTGGGATTATTGGTAGTTGGGAGCTCCAACGTTAGGCGCGTTATGGGGCCCCTTAGGAACTTGGCTGACAAGATGTGAAAGAAAACCAGTGTGCACGCCGTGTGCATACCAGGTGGAGTCATTCCAGATGTGGAAAGGATCCTCCCAGATTCCATGAAGAGCACAGGGTGCAGCCAACTGCAGGTGGTTGCTCATGTCAGTACCAATGATGTGTGTCACTCTGGATCAGAAGAGATTCTCTCTGGTTTCGAGCGGCTAACGGAAGTGGTAAAAGCTGCCAGTCTTGCTTGCAAGATGAAAGCAGAGCTGACAATTTGCAGCATAGTCGACAGGACCGATTGCGGACCTTTGGTTCTGAGCCAAGTGGAGGGTCTGAATCAGAGGCTCGGACGGTTCTGCGACCGTGTAGGCTGCAGATTCCTCGACTTGCACCAAAGGGTGGTTGGGTTTCGGGTTCCACTGAATAGGTCAGGTGTCCACTATACGCAGGAGGTGGCTACACGGGTAGCAGGGGCTGTGTGGCGTGGACTGGGCAGTTTTTTGGTTACAGGGTCTCGGGAAAGCACAAGAAGGGCTTCAGTCACAAAGGGTGCAGGCCGAACACAGGAAGAACGTAGATACAGGAACCATTGGTATAACAGTTGTAAATTGTTGTAGCTATGTTGGGAAAGTACCAGAGCTCCAAGCGCTAATAGAAAGCACTGATGCTCAAATCGTTATAGGCACTAAAAGCTGGCTAAAGCCAGACATAAGCTTAGCCAAAATTTTATCGAAGAAAGGACAGGCTAAACACGGTTGGCGGTGGCGTGTTTGTTGCTGTCAGAAGTAGTTTAACTTGTCGCGAAATCGAAGTAGATACTTCCTGTGAGTTAATATGGGCAGAGGTCATTGTTGGCATTCTGGTTCTTGGCGGCACTTCATCCAAAAGAGGACGAAGAATTCGTCTGAGGAAGTTGGCATACGCTGTGCCGTTTAGACTACCACTGATGAAATATGTGTCAATAACTGTAGTACCAAGCATCCCACACCAGACGTTAACTCTCTATTGACACTGATGCTCCACCTGTTTGAGCCATCGTGGGTTGTCGCTGGACCAATAATGCATGTTCCATGTATTCAGAAGGAACATTCATCAGTAAATACAACATTAGAGGAGAAGTTCGTATTGGTGAGGATTTGCTGCTGTGCCCACTACAGAACTGTACACGATTTTGGAATTCGTTCCCATGCATTTCTTGTTGTAGGTGTACATGGTATGGATGGAACGAGTGATGTGTAAGAGTACAATGTACACTGGTTTTAGGAATTCCAGTCTCGTGTTCAAGCTGTCGTGTGCTCACATGTGGATTCATAGCAATGGAAGTGAGAACAGTAACTTCGGTAGCTTCGACTGCGCGAGTGCTTTGATGATTGCGTTGTCGTGGGTTGAAACTTCCCGTTTCCTGAAGCGTCGCAACAAGACGAGAAAACATCCGTCGGGAAGATGGGTTCTTGTCAGGATATCGCTCTCTGTACAGTTCCGCTGCCTGCATAGCATTCGCCTACCTTCAACAACAACAATAAAAGGAACGTTATGTCGATGCAGTTTCTAGGAAGGACAGCCTTTACTGTATGCCTACTCTACACAACAGTACTAAACAGGACTAAATTACTGTACTAATTGTATCTGTACATAAGAAAACAGTATTGCAATTGCTGTTCTACTAACTTACATTCCCCATGGATTTTTGCCTCCTCTTAGTTGGTGTACATTCTACTCACACAACTCTTCAACTGACAATGGTTGATGGAATGACCGGTGTGAATTCGACTTATGTTTACGTTTTTCCTCTGTCAACGTCAGCACGTGGATATGTTCCATTACCCCGAGTACCTGCACTAAGCGCTGGTAGCATCAGCGTCAATGTTGTGTTATCTAATTAATAACGTTGTGTATCAGTGAATGGTACACTGTGATACATTTTCAATAGGTCTTTAAGAGAGTAAATGAATTACCGAATAAAAAATTACAGGGTGCCATTTAAAAAAGTCATACTGCTCTTCATATCTTTGTGAAAAGCAAGGTTACAACGAAGCAATCATGCTGATTGATGTCCTCCTGATGGCTAAGAAACATTTGCTTCAAACATTTTGTAATTTGCATCTGGACAAACAGTTATTTAGGGTGATCAAGATAAATGGAACACACTGTATAATGTGTATGACGCTGCCTGTTGCTGTAATGGTCTAATATAGTACAACAGTCTATTCTACTCCAACACTATACTCTGTGGTAGTCTATGATGTACAACTGTGAATTGTTTTTAGTTCACTGTAAAACCAACTGCTTAAATATAATTCTAGTTATGTCAAATAAATGCTTGAAACTTGAAAATTGATCAGACTTTTCCTACATCGTTTTCTGCCATGTGCACCATGTCACTCAATGACATCTTTACTACAGCTGGACATTTTTCTTTAAAATTTATTTATTTTTAATGTGAATGTTAAAATGCGCTTCTTACTTTAGTTATGGATCGTCAGAGGTATGTATAATTTTTTTCTTGGGGTTGGAAAGGGAGGAGCAAGGAGTAATTGTTCAGTTTTGTTCAAGTTTATGATTAGTATCCCAAAATGTTGTGAACTGTTTCGGTGTTTAGAATTGGAACACATGTAGCATCTACTGAAAATTCTGGTACAAATGTATGGAAATGAGGTAACAAAGTTATGTGAAAGCACACCATAAGAGTTATTCACATTGTTTGTGTTTTAGTTGACATACATAACACGGCTTTGCTGTGCCACTATAGTTCTACAGCTTATAGATAATTGAAGTTCACAGCAGTCAGAAACAAAGACAACCAGCTTGGAGTGTATTGAGATGTACTGAGCAGAGCTCAACATAACATTGACAACTTACAGACATTGTGCCACTTTTCAGCACTGCCAAACTTTGCAATCTAACAGTCACTGTAGGCATTCAAAAGACAAAATTTGATCTCATATTCATTATGACTAATAATTGCCTTTTTTAAACTTGAGTGACTTTAAATCCATAAAAAAACTTTCGCAGTTGAGGGGCAGGAGGAGGCCTGGACATGCTCATCTTCAGTATTCCATGCCTCTCTTACTCAGTCATTTATTGTCCAATGGAAAGAGCTCCAGTCGTGAAAAAATTTGTATAATTTTCCTTAGTTGAGCAGTGTTTTTTGCTACTTAATACTACGTATAGTCGTGTAGATTTCACAACTTTGTACTAACACGATATTTGACTGGCAGTGTCACTGGCAGTATCCTGCTGCAACCATCCGGTACAGTCTGAATGGCAAATCTCTGGGAATTCCACTGGACATGTTTTACCAGTGCTGGCTCACCCTGCAGGATCTCTGGACAGTGACACACATTTTCTGTCACCTTGCTGAGCTCTTCAGCCATCCCACCTTTGCCCAGAACTTATCTATCAGAATAATTTGGGATGTACACCATTATATTATGTCTAAGCATCGCACTTCATACCATCATCACAAATTGGACCACAAGGTGATCATGTGGCCATCACCCATAGAAAGACGCACTGTTCACACCCAGGCCAGTGTTTTAACTTCTGACATCATCAAAGATGTCAGTTCTTCAACGATAACCACCAGGGAAGCACCACAACACACCAACTGCCAATAACTATGAACCAATGTTACAAAGAGCAAGTGCTTACTCCAGTGCAGATTGATGCAACCAGATGCCACCAGACATTTACTAATGCCTAGGTAGCAGTTGCTGAACTACCAAAAACTATTGCATCATAGTTGAAGCAATGTTCTGAAGTTTCACTACATCTACCAGCTCCAATATGCAGTTTGAACAAAGGCAAAATTAGACATCTACCTGATCTTACCACTCCCTTATGGATGCTGAAGGCATCTGCCATCAACTGCTAGAATTCCAACAATTCTTATATGACAAGAATGTCGATATATGTTTGGCAGCCAAGGTCACCCACCTCATTACAAGACTGACCACCAAAAGGACAGACTGGCACGTTTTTCACCACCATGTGATGGACCACCTAAATGAGATAGAGCCTGAAAAAAATATTGATGTGATAATATAGAAAACGGCTTCAGGGATACAGTCACTGACGCACTGACCTCACTAGTGCCACTGTCAAGATCTGAGTGCCTTGCAGTAGGACGACCTTCGAAAATCCTGGCCATGGTATGTAATAGGCATCCCATGCAGTCCAGTTCTCAAGCAGCATGTGAAACTTTTGAAAACACTAATTAAGGCTGCACACACTTATTCTTGCACCCCAGTGCTGGCAGTGCAAGTCCTCATCTATAACCAGATGCAACGGAAGGGACTGCCAAATGCCTCGGCACAATCCTAAACAGCAAGTTTACTTGGCATGAAGTAGTGCTAGAAGTCTGTTGTTGAACAGGACAATCATTACGAACATTTTATCCACTATTCAGTAAGCAGTCTAACTTATTGATAAAACTGGGCCTGACGAGTTTTTTACTTTAAATTTGCCCTGTCAAGGATTTTGGAAGTGCTGAGTGGGGCAATTTGGCGAACGCACATTTGCAGAGGTAGTGACCCTTATCATGGTCCCAGAATTTTCTTGCCTAGTACCTACATGAAGCTGCAGATGAGTTTGACGTTTGTTGAGGTTCTATGGATATTGAGAACATGATAAACATGTACACATTTGGTGCTTTATTATAACACTTCACACTGGTACATTTTACTACATGTTAGCGCAAACACACAATGAAGATAGACGAAATGGAATCGAACAGAACAGCATGTAGGTACGATGATGTACAAACAATCAAAGATAATACACACATAGCTAACCACATATCGATATCATTTAAATGGGTTTCACTAGCTTAATACCCCCACTTCAAATCATTTAAATGATTTTCTTAAGAACTACCTAGACCATACAGTTCTGTAAATCATAATGTTTTTCTTTTCTTAATCTTTTTGTCATTATATCTGCAGGGATATCAGCTGCGTGTAAGTCAAGAGTTTTTACAACTTCATTGGTCACACCTTCCCCTATATAATGGTGTCAGACATCAATGTGCTTCGACCTTTAATGATTTGGAGGATCAACAGACAAATTCAGGGCACTCTGATTATCATTAAAGAATGTGATACACTTAGTAGGCTTTTCAGTTCATGTAACAAGTTCCTTAAATAAATGGCCTCCTGACAGGACTCAAGAAGAGCCATATACTCAGTCCCTGTGCTAGAAAGAGCAACAGTCTTTTACTTAGCACTCTGCCATGACACTATGGAACTACATAGCTTAAAAATAAAACCAATGTATGATTTTCTGTCTAAAGGACAATTTGATCTGCATCTACATAAGACATAATTTTAAATCTTCTTTCCTAAACTTTAGAACATAATTCTTAGTTTCCTTCATATATTTCAAAATTCACTTAGCACATCCAATGATTCAATGTTTTTTAGTATAACAACTATTGAACTGGCTTAAGTAGCTCGCATTGAAAGAGACATTAGGTCTTGTATTTACTGACAAATACATTAAGCTGCGTGTTAGTGCTTGACAAAGTACATCATCAGTTTTGGTTTCTTTTTCATTTAGAAAATCAAGTTTAGTTTCAATAGGAGTGTTTACAGTTTTGCAGTATTAAACCTTCTCAATAACTGATCAATATAGTTCTCTTGATTTAAAGCTAACAATCCTTTAACTTTATCATATTTGATTTCCATCCCCCAACAATTTTTAGCCTTCCCTAAATCCTTTCCTTCAAACTCTGAACGTAACTTACTTTTCAAAAATTCAGAGTCACTTGCATCATTTGGAAAAATATAAAAGCCATCGACATGTAAAACTATCATAGTAACTAAGCCTTTATCTTTATGTTTTGTAAACGAGCAAGGTTCTAAGTCAGATCTTTTGTAACCTAGACAGCTTAAGACATGATTTACTCTTTGATTCCACACTCTAGATGATTGCTTTAAACCATACATAGCCCTTTTCAACTTCAAAACTTTTATTTTATCATTACAAAGATTTAATCCTTAGGGTTGTTGTAGGAAAATATCCTCTTTGAGAATAGCATTTAAAAAACCGGTCTTAACATCAAGATATGTTGTTTTCAACTTTAGTTCAATGGACCAAGCTGTTAGAAGGATAAGTGTTGAAGGCCTTACCACAGGAGAAAAGGTCTCATGACAATCATCTTCAGGTTTCTGAGTGATCCCCTTGCCACTAGTCTAGCACAATGCTGCACTTCACCTTCACTGTTGACTGAACACCCACTTAACTGCACTACACTTGCACTTTCTGGAAGATTTACAACTCCACAAGCATTGTTGTCTTTGAAAGTTTGTATCTCTTCACCTATAGCACGTTTCCATTCTTCTGCATCAGGTCTGCTAAGGCCCTCCTGCGTAGTTGTTGGGCCCTCAGCTTGATCTGCAGTTCCAGCAGAAAAATAAATCTCATCATCATCAATTCTTTTATTTGGTTTGAGCTGCCTTTGTGATCTTCTAATACTTTTTACTTCATCTTCTTGTGTAACACATTTTTTATCTCTAAGGTAACTGCTCCTTTTGAGACATCATGCAAGTTCTTTCTTAGTACAGTATCAGGCATCTCATTTTCTTCATCATCCCCCAGTGAAATGGTGATTTCTTCATGACTTTTATTTAAGTTTTTACATCATTAATATTTTCCATTATAGTCACTTCTCAACTTATCATTACATAATTTGTTTCAGGGTCATAGACCCTATAGACTTTTGCAGTATTGCTATATCTCACTAAGATCATTTCTTTTACCTCTTTATCCAATTTGTTCTCTTGACTTTGAGAATATGCACCATGGCCGCTTCCAATTATTCTGAGACGATTAATGTTGGGTTTTTGCCAGTCCTTAGTTCATCCTAAATCTGAACTCATATTTCGCAAATATACTGTACTATTTTATCAGGTTTACCATCAAATTCAAATAGTAAACATCTGGCCTTTTCTACAACAGTTCTATTCAGCCTTTCTGCCAAACCGTTTTGTTCTGGTGTATAGATGTTGGATAACTGATGTACAATAGCATGTTTTTTCAACAAACTGTCGAAATTCACACAACAGAATTCTTTTCCATTATCTGTTCTTACTGTTTTGATTTTCCTTTCTTGCTGATTCTCCACAATTTTCTGATATTCTCGAAATTTTCCTCAAGTTTCATTCTTTGTCCTCAGAAGATACACAAATCCCATTCGGGTGTAATCATCTTCCAAAACGAGAAAATACTTTGCCCCACCTACTGAGATAATTTCCATTGGTCCACACAGGTCTGATGTTCAAGTGATTTAGAGGCTCTAGTGCCTCCAAGTAGAAAAGGCTGTCTTGTTTGATTTCTTCATTGCTACTACACATTTTTGCTTGCTAATGTTAATGTTAATATCTTCACGTATCATTCCTTCTAAAGCACCGTTTTTTTCTCATTTTAATTATATCCTTTGCATTTAGGTGACCTTATCTTTTATGCCAATCAGATGGTGAAATCATTTGCAAAAATTGACTTCTTCTGTCAACAGTTAGCTTGTACGTACAGTTAATCAGATCTAAAGTTGCAACTAGTTCATTATGCTTGTTATAAATATTACACTGATCAACATTAAATTCAACAAAATTTCCTTGTTCAGTCAACCTGTCTACAGAGAGAAAATCTGTAGTTAGTTCTGAAGCACATACATTTTTACAGTAACATCAAAAGAGTTCTTTCTGACTACTGTTGTTAAATCAACTGTTCCAGACCACATGTTAACATCATTTACTTTGTTTTTCATCCAGTCTTCATTTTCTGTAAGATGCTCACTAGCACCTGAATCAACATACCAGTCACTTCTGTCAAAAGAACCACTTATAAACACTGCACTGAAAACATTTGAAGTTTTGTTTTGCCTTGTTTCATTGTCATTGTTAGTGCACTTACTTTTAAAATGTCCTGGTTCTTTGCATATATAGCAAACAATGTCGTTTGTGTTGATTTTCCACTGTATTTCCATTTCAATGAGAAAACTTTGGTTTACTTTGCCAACTTTTGGCTCTAAAAGGACCATCAGTCGTGGTGACCTCTTTTTCCACGTCAAGAAACTTACTTTTAATAGCATCCACTGTGAATGGAGTTCCTGAATGCTCGATTGCCATTACCAAGGGGAATATTTTTCTGGCAATCCTGCTGGCAATAACGAACCAACCCATTCATCATTAACAGCAAAACCTGTTCCACGTAATTTCTGACCATTATCTACTATCTGGTTCACATAAGTCGTCACTGAATCACATTTTCCTAGACGTGTTGATATCAGCATTCTCAATAAATTTATTCTTCTCGCAAAACCAGTCATCAAACATTGATTTCAGTTTCTTCCACAAGCTCACTGTTGTTTTTGCTTCTCTTATGTGCACATTTAAAGATGGATTAATCATAAGAATTATATTCGCTTTGGCCTTCGAATCTTCTGATAAAACTACTTCTGAGACATATTTCGCTAATCCGAGAATATGAGCATTTTCACTACTGAATGCCCAATCTCCATAGTTCTCATGGCCTTTCAGCTTCATCAAATTAATTAGATAATTCTTGGCCATATTTGTCGACTCGAACAATTCTTCTTTGTGAACAGCAGCGCACACTGGACTTTGAATCACGACATGTGGGCTTTTATCAGCGGTTCTTGATATTATTAACGATCGGTTATCTGGGCATCTTGGCCTGTAACCTGTTGAGGTTCTGTGTATGTTGAGAACATGGGTACATGCACACATTCGGTGATTTATTATAACATTTATTATAACATTGGTACAATTTACTACATGTTAGTGCACACACCACAACGAATATGGACGAAATGGAACTGAACAGAACAGTGTGTAGGTACAAAGATGTAAAAACAGTCAAAGACAATACACACATAGCTCGCCACATATCAATATCATTTAAATGGGTTTGACCAGCTTAACAACATTCTGAAAAGATTCAAGAGGAATACTAGTCACTGTACCAGAGAACAAGAGGAACCAAAAATCCACTTATCCAGCTAGTAGGTTAGTCAAATGATGAAAGATACCACCAGAGGTGACCACTAGTATTGAGGTCAAGAACATAAAGCTACCACATGAATGTAAAGCTCTTTTCATCTTCATTTACCATATGACATAAACACATGAGAATTCAATAAATGAAAAATCACCATAAGACACAAGCAAGGAATGTCACAAGGTAGAAACAGCATACACCATTAAGAATAATGAAAAGAAAAGCCAGTAGCATAGATAAAAGATTTATTACCACATAACTGTACAATTGTATGTAGGTTTTTCTCTTTACGTACAGCTAAGTGTACTTAATCAGTGTATTATTGCAGATTTCTTGAGGCGTAATGTATTTCACCTGTCTCATATATCTTGCAATCCAAGTTGAGACGTCAATGTGGTCTGTCATCCTACTTGGCATTCTCATCTCAGTATTAATAGGTTGCTACAAAAATAATGAAGGAGAGGAGTAATAAGGTGGAATCATATGTAGATGTATGCAAAATTTATTTCACTGAGTTTGGTGAAAGCAGAATCATAGTCCGATTGAAGATTCATGAAATATTTGAATTTTAATTTCGCTCGATCATCCGAATTCCCATGAGCCAGCAATGAGTGTAGATAGGAATTGTCGAGGAGAAAAGGCGCTGGTGCCAACAAAACAAAAAGTCAACTTGACATGAAATCTAATTATGGCATAGAAAAGTTTCAAAGTCTGGCAGAGGAATACTAACTGTGACCTAAATAAAAATACTGCACAGTTTGCAGGAAGAGACACCCATTCACTATAAACTGGTGGAAGAATCAAAGGACCTAATGATGGGAAGAGGAAAAACGGTACATGGGACCTGCTCCCAGTAGCTGAGTAGTCAATGCGACAGAATGTCAATCCTAAGGGCCCGGGTTCGATTCCCGGCTGGGTTGGAGATTTTCTCCACTCAGGGACTGGGTGTTATGTTGCCCTGATCATCATCATTTCATACCCATCGCTGCGCAAGACGCCGAAGTGGCGTCAAATCGAAAAGACTTGCACCCCGCGAATGGCCTACGCGATTGGAGGCCCTAGTCAAACGACATTTTTAGGAAGTAGGAAGAAATTCTGGCATGCAGATAGTGCACAGCAGCACATCTGTTTACATAAGCTGGACGTATTCTAAACAACCAGTCTAAACACAACTGTTTAGAATACGTCAATCTTATGTACACAGATGTGCTAGTGCGAACTGTGTTTTTGTGATGTAACAGTCATCTGTGAGTGGTATATATAATAAAGGTATGTCCATGGCCGTTTGCACAAGATGTTTTATGTTTTTCAATATTTTAGTTACGATAAAATCCTTACAATGTGCTGATTTTTATCCACATGACAACTTGACGTGAGATCCAACGTAAAATGAACACATTTCACAACAACAAAAAGATTTTTAAGACCTGAAAATGACACCAAAGTCTGTCGAAACTGGTTGCCTTAAATAAAGAAATATTTTATGCGATCCATACTGCTGAATGTTTTTAACAAGTAAAAGATCACTCTGTCCGTATTCTTAAAATGAGAAAATTCAGTTACAACATTTCCCCTTTCCTTATACATTAACTTATTTTCTATAATGTTCTATGAGGAAAGATTGTCCGCTTTTTTTATTGTATTAATTCGGAGAGTACATTTTAAACATTTTTTCTTACTCTACCAAGATATCAAATGCCCTTCGGGTAGCTTCGTTTAACTCCTTTTGGCTACGTTGGTACTTACATGTCCTGGTTTACCAAGCAGCTACCTTTATTATTTTAATTTTCTTTACAAGGGATATGCCTCTCTGTAGCTTTCCATTTCTTGAAAAGATAACTTATTCAGATCGCCACTTGCATGATAATGCTCATTTATCGTCATGGTCTCCTAAGAAGCTACCCTTGAGAGTAATAAATTAATCTGGATTCTTTATCTCAAAGCTCATACAATAACTGTGTTCAAAAACATTCATTGCAACAGGCTCAGTTTTCATATAATTTGATTCTCTACATCTATTTAGGAGGGACGCAAAAAGGATGGTTCTGTCTTCAAGGGTGTGACTAAGTATCACTATCTCTACTTCTTTTTCCTAATGAAGTCCTCATATTGTTATTGTACATAGTTTCGTAGCATAGTAGACTCGAAGTTTTCGAGGCCCTCATCTCTTAGAATTTATCCAATTTTTCATAATATTGTTAAACACTGCTCACAGTGGAGTCAAAGGAAATGACCATTGTTGAAAACTCATTACAAAATGCAGTATGGCGAGATGTCGGAAATCCGAGCTCGGTAACAGACGAAAGTAACGCACCAACTCGTGAACTGGTCGATGACTAACAAAGCAACTGTTAAAAAATGATGACACTGGTAATATAACTAATCATAATGTCACTTTTATGACGCTCAATCAGACAATTTCTCATTTCTCACCAGGAAACATTTGTCCATATAGTTAAACTGAATCGCGCGACAACGAAAATTCTTTTGATTATTTGCTCACGACCTCGCGAACGCAAGAGCAGGAAACTCTTCGTAAAAGCAACGTAAATACTAGTGACGCCCACCATTTGATACAACTCATGCAACTAATAACGCAACACTTTACAAAGCAACAGGAATTTCAGGAAAGTGTAACACAACAGTTGACAAAACAACAGGAATTTCAGCAAAGTGTAACACAACAACATAAGGGTATACGACAACAGTTTACACAACAAACTCAAGAAATTAACGATTCCAAGTTCAAGTCTACAGTTCAGTGAGGTGAGTAAAACTATACGTACTGAATTATCGGACGAACTATCCGAGAAGTTGACAGACCTAGGTGAACAACTGAAACAAGAAATAATTACTGACATGTCCCGCAATATAAAAATGGTAGCGGAAAAACTATCATCCGTAGACGAGAAACAGGAACAACTTGCAGGTGAGTTACAAAACGTTAGTGAAGCAAATTCTCAAATTCAGGAGACGGAATCCCAAGAGGATGCATTGATAAAAAATGTGACGGATGCAGTCAGCGAGCTGCAAGACGTATGCCAAAGCTTACCTGCAAAAGTAAAAAAGTTAAGTCGAAGAGTAGACCAGTTAAGTATAGAGTCAGAATTTGCCAGAAAACAGAGAGATAAGTTATGCGCAGATGTAATGGAAGTAACTGAAAAAGCCGAAGCTGGGATGCTGGATAAGGGCAGCGTCCTTGCTAAAAAGGTAGTGTCAGAGTGCGAAATTTATGTAGATACTGTAAAAGAAGCTCTAAAAGGGAAAGAAAGTCAACGTCTAGCTAAAATAGACTCGGCTTTAAAGGAAGCAGAGGAAAGGTTATGAGGCAATATTGCTAAAACTACTGACATTTCAAATCAGCATTTGACAGAAAACAAACCCATGCTGCTAGAGAAGTTAGATACCTTCCCTGGTTACCCACAATACGGGGCTAGCCTGCCGAAGGAAAATGGCGAAGGTTGCAGAATGCAGCAACACTCGCTGACAGCTGTAGCTGTCGAAGAAGAGCAGTTGCCATGCGCTACGCCACAAGAGAACATAAATACGCCTGTCACTGATAGCGCAGCGTGTTTGTCAACATTACTTACAGATGAGAGATTACTTAGGCACCGACAATTTCCTGTATTTATCTATGAAGGGAAAAGAATACACCCCGTGGCCTTTATCAGAGCATTTCGAAATGTTTTACCTCGTACCTGGACCAAAGCCCAGAAAATTAGATTTGTCGTTTGATACGCACAGGGTAACGTTCTGCTATGGGTTACAGACAAGGTGGAACGTTGCCACTATTGTGAACAGTCTGAGAGAGACGTTCTGGAAAATACTGGTCTGAGGCCGTACAAGAGAGTCTCACACGTGAAGTATTCAACCGAGCTCCGTTCAATAGTAAATATGAAAGCTTAAGAGGCTGTTTTGAAAAATATTTGAACAAAACTAGATACTTGACAAACCCGGCATCCCAAGTAGATGTGCTGAAAATTTTAAAGAGCCGGCTTCCTGCACACATTACAGAAAAATTCATTACCATTCCGGACACGATAACGAATACCTTCTATCTGTACTTGACTCAATAGATTTGATGTACGAAGAGAGACCAGAACAACCCAAGCTTGTTAATACGCCGATAGCACCACAGAGATTTACGGACCAACAAGTAAACAATGGATTCGTAGTACACCACGGGTGGCAACCTTACTCCACACAGACCTATGGTAATGGTAACGTTAATTACAATGACAATGGAGATAGCCTTAAATTTAAAAGCAGATATAAAAGAATCAGGAAAAAATTTAGCAAAAACAACTACAATGGGCAATCAGCATATGGCCAGCTTGAAAATATGTACAGATACAAGCTACTAGCAACAATCAGCCGATCGCTTGGCAAACGCAGACCAGTAACTGACAACCGAATAATCCATAGACAGCGTAATTCGGTCAGCAAAATAACGCACATATGCTGAATACCGCGCAGAGGCAAAGAGAATTTCAGTCGAGAGGCTCACAGGATACTAACTGGCGTAATAAAACTCCAAAGACACACATAGTGGAAGTTACGTCTATCTCAGACGTTAATGTCACTGCATCGCCGAAAAATTTGAACCAGTCATGGTAGGCCCCATTCTCTGACCTAGGAGGAGAGTGGTCGCACAAGCTTGATCGACACTTGTTTTATCAGATACGATCATGGTAGTCATGTGAAAGATGATCTGTATCAAGGTAATGAAGGTATGCAGAAAAACTTGCCAGAGGGCAAGATACAAGCTACTATTAAAGCCAAAATATTTGACCTTGATGTACCCATTGTGCTTGACACAGGTGCTACAACTAATTTGATGTCACAGGGATTCTTTCAAGAACTGAAGGAATGTGGGCATATATCCACACTGCCAGTGCAAAATTTAGCAAAAACAACTACAATTGGCGATGTACAAACTGCCACTGGACAGAAATTGAAAGGAGTCAAGATACAGGCCTTAATTCTTGTACAATTAGGACAGTTTTCTCCATGATGTATTTTTTGATAGTAGAGAAATTAATAGTTGATTGTTTAATCGGTATGGATACAAATTGGTATAGGAAAAGGCAAATGTCATTCCACTGTAAATAACCAATTATTTGTAATAGACCCAATCAGGGGAAGTACTAAAAGAAGTAAAACTGAAGTTACTAACGACTTTGAAATTCAGTTGGCCAGTCCCATAGTTATGCTTGTCAACACATACAATAATGAACAGTCGGCAGCAGAAGAAGTAAATGTCGACACAGTAAGCATGAAGGTAAGTGAATCAATGTGCTTGTCTCAAGAACAGCAAGCAGATCTTAGGGACTGATACTTGTTTACATACATGTATTTGAAAAAAGACCAACTATCATTGCGGATTTTGTGCACAAAATGGAAGTTTATTCACATGAAACGTTTTGTTCTATCCCATACCCTATACGATGGACAAAGAGGGAAGCAGTATGAAAAGAGATTAACAGGATTATTGTAGTCCTATTTTGGTCTTGAGTAAGCCAGATAGCAAGGTGCACTTGGTCCTTGATGAACGTAAGATTAATAAGATTATTGTACCAGTCCAAACATGTCCAGACAATTTAGAGGAACAGGTTATGAAATTCCATAATCGTAAATTTTTCACTATAATCGACTTGTGGTCTTCGAATTGGCAAACAAGACTACATGAAGAAAGTCGAAAGTATACCACCTTCATACGTGGGGGCAGGAATTCAAGTATTGCCATTTGGATTGAATGTAAGTGCAGGTGAATTTACCTCTGAACTTGACAGAGTGCTAGGATCCGAATACTTGAGTAAAGTAACAGTATATGTGGATGACCTTTTCGTCTCTACACCCACTTTGGCAGAACATTTAAGATTAATTGAACAAGTACTGACCTGCTTTTCCGAATATGGAGTAAGAGCAAATCACAAGAATTCTAATTTCAGACAAGAAAAAGTAAAATTTATAAGACACACAATCTCTTTGGAAGGCATACTACCAGATCCTAAACGATATGACGCCATTAGGAACTGCCCTGTTCCGCAAAACAAGAAACAATTAAAGGCATACTTAGGGCTAGTGTCACTTTTCAATAAATTCATCCCTAACCATCTTATGAACAGTGATGCTTCACTGAATCTTTTCCAGAAAAACAGACCTTGGTTGTGGGACAAACAATGTCTAACCCATTTCGTAACATCAAGCAAGCCTTATTAAATGCTAATACACACATTTAAAAAAAATTGCATCACCTCGGTTCTGAGAGTTCAGTGATCAACATAAATTTCATTTCCGCCCTTTTTATTGCTCATGAAAACCACACATTGCATGTTGTACCACTACACAGCAAGGCCTTCAGAGGTGGTGGTCCAGATTGCTGTACACACTAGTACATCTAATACTCAGTAGCACGTCCTCTTGCATTGATGCAAGCCTGTATTCGTCGTGGCATACTATCCAAAAGTTCGTCAAGGCACTGTTGATCCAGATTTTCCCATTCCTCAACGTTGATTCGGCGCAGACCCCTCAGAGTGATTGGTGGGTCACATCGTCCATAAACAGCCCTTTTCAATGTATCCCAGGCATGTTTGATAGGATTCACGTCTGGAGAGCATGCTGGCCACTCTAATTGAGCGATGTCGTTATCCTGAAGGAAGTCATTCACAAGATGTACATGATGGCGCGAATTGTCATCCAAGAAGACAAATGCCTCACCAATATTCTGCCGATATGGTTGCACTATGAGTCGAAGGATGGCATTCACGTATTGTACAGCTGTTACAGCGCCTTCCATGACCACCAGCGGAGTATGTAGATCCCACATTATCCCACCTCAAAACAACAGGGAATCTCCACCTTTCTGTACTCGCTGGACAGTGTGTGTAAGGCGTTCAGCCTGAATGGGTTGCCTCGAAAAACGTCTCCCATGATTGTCTGGTTGAAAGAATATGCAACACTCATTGGTGAAGAGAATGTGATGCCAATCTGGAGCGATCCATTCAGCATGTTGTTGGGCTCATCTGTACAGCGCTGCATGGTGTCGTCATTGCAAAGATGAACCTCCCCATGGATATTGGGAGTGAAGTTGTTCATTATACAGCCTATTGCGCACAGTTTGAGTCCTAATACAACGTCCTGTGGCTACACGAAAAGCATCATTCAACATGGTGTTATTGCTGTCAGCGTTCCTCCAAGCCATAATCAGTAGGTAGCGGTCATCCACTGCAGTAGTAGCCTGAGCGAGGGATATCATCGACAGTAACTGTCTCTCTGTATCTCCTCCACGTCTGAACAACATCGCTTTGGTTCACTCTGAGACACCTGGACACTTCCCTTATTGAGAGCCCTTCCTGGCACAAAGTAACAATGCGGACGCGATCGAACCGCGGTATTGACCGTCTAGCCATAGTTGAACTACAGACAACATGAGGCGTGTACCTCCTTCCTGGTGGAACGACTGGAATTGATCGGCTGTCGGATCGCCTCCGTTTAATAAGCGCTGCTCGTGCATGATTTTTACATCTTTGGGCGGGTTTAGTGACATCTCTGTATAGTCAAAGGGACTGTGTTTGTGGTACAATACCCACAGTCAACGTCTATCTTCAGGTGTTCTGGGAACTGGGGTGATCCAAAACTTTTTTTGATGTGTGTATTTTTATCTCAGCCAGACATGAAGAAGCGTTTTTGTTTATGTACTGACACGTCTTCTCACGGCCTGGATGTGTGCTTTTTTCAAATCGAAGAAGAAGGAGGAAATCTCATCACAAAAGTAATTAGCTTCACCAGCGCCACCTTATCCACAGCTGAACGTTCATATTCAGTTATGGAGTAGGACGGTTTGGCTGTAATTTGGTCCTTTAAAAAGTTTGAATATTTCCTTTGGGGTGAACACACAAAAGTGTTCTGTGACCATCAGTCCCTATCGTTTTTGTTAACTTGTAAATTGCTGCACCGACGAATAGCCAGGTTGCGTATGTATCTTCTAGAATTCAGTTTTGAAGTATCATACATGAAAGGAAATCGTAACATAATAGCTGATGCTCTTTCTCGATTACCACACGTCTTTTAGAGCAGGAAGGTGAAATAAAAGCTATGTTGAAAGAGGAAAAAACACTTCGCCCATACTATGTCCACATGTGTAAATACATGGAGCAATCAGAGCAGGAAGACACACACTGGAGTAAGGTAAGAGTGAACCTTATGCATGATGGTGATGAAAAGTTAAAAAGGTTTTTCGCTATTCACAAAACTCTTCTGTTCCATAGAAGCCATCCTGAACAAGAACAATGGTGCACGTGTTTGCCAGAGGAATATGTGTATGATTTTGTCTTATACACACACAATGCTTGGGGCCATTATGGCACTGCAAAATGCACTGACAAAATAGGTAAATATTGTTATTTCCCCAGCCTTAGACGAAGAGTGCTACAGGTGGTAAGAAAGTGTATTGTTTGCTAGAAAGCAAAACATTCTAACGTCTCCAGACAGATAGAACTACATCCCATTGTGGCTAAGAAACCTCCAGTAAATGAAATGTATCGTTAGATGTGGCTGGACCCTATCCCAGAGGAAAGGGGGGAGTAATATGTACCTAGTAGGCCTGTATGATACTTTCAGAAAATATGTAAAACTGTATGCTGTACAGATCATTACAGCCAGTTCAATTATAAGGCGAATTAAAGGGGATTACTTTGGGAGAGTAGGAAAACCAGAAGTCATGTTAACAGATAATGCCTCATATTTTGTTGGATGTAAATGGAAAGAGTTTGTAGATTCCAGCCAAATCAAACACATTTTAGTATCTAAATTTCATCCTAAAGCATCCCCCATAGTAAAAGTTTATAAGGAACTCAACAGGTTTGTGAGGTCCTATATACCTCATCAACATACCAAGTGGACTGAACATGTCACTCCTTTCCTAGAAGTTGTTAAAAACCTTCCCGATACATCAACCTTTGCCCCAGATACTGATAGCGGAATTATCACTAGATGACAAAATATGGCAAGCAGTTCTCAGACTTGAAACCTGGGTTAAATATAGGAAAGAAATCTATGACAGAAAGCCGAAACATACAACAAAATTTTATATAGAACAAAAGGTGTTACTTAGAACACATCCCAAATCAACAAAAATTGGAAAACTGAATCGTAAGTGGCAGCTACTATACACTGGACCATATACAATTACTAAAATCCCCCTCCCTGGGTGCATACAGATTGGTACACACGAACACAGGCAAGACAAGGGGCCTTTACCCACACAAAGACTTGAGAACGTTTACATATTGAAGAAGGGCTGCATACCCTCTAAGCTGTCTATATATATATATATATATATATGCTTTAGGACGCTAGAAAATCACATTCCAGAATTTATGTTGTTGGGTGATAAGGAAAATTGTTGTTTGTGTTTTTTCTTATATTTCAAACGTATATATGATGAGTGGATGTAAGAAGGAAGAATTTTACTTTTATGTCTCTAGAGACGACGATACTTTAAATACAGCACTTTGCCTTGTGCTTAGCCCAGTTATAAACAAATAAACAAACTTGTGAAAACCACGATAGTGTGCAATACAATAAACAATTCTTCGAAATGTTGGTAGTATAAGAGCGACGCAGTGCATGTGCATGTGGGAACAAGCTAGTCAACAAACTGCAAGCATGTGCACACCAGACAGACACAGGTGAAAGTGTCGGACCACCCAAAACAAACAAATGCTATGAGCTACAGTCTGCACTACCATCTATAAAGCCTACTGCATAAACAGGAACATCGAAAATTAAGTGAGAGCCTATACTACAACTATGACCATATACACAATACACACAAACAAAGATTAAGGTAAGGGGCCCTAAACTACGAGACATTTACTTAAGTTACCCTATTATAGACATTATATCTATATATGTACAATATTCACCAATTTAAGTATTGAAAGTACATGCACTAACTATATTTGATGGACCAGAAATGTCTTGCTGCACGTAAACAAGCGAGTACAATATAAGTGGCAAACTGAATAAGTGGACGCCCCACGCCTGTAACACACTTCATCTTTTGGATTTTTAAGGTACATTGGATTTTTAAGGGGCTCCAGAAAGGCTCAAAATCATGAAAAGTTCAATTTTTACTTTTTTGCGTTTTCTGAATCTGCAGACTATTACCTTTTAATAGATATATAATTTATTCAATTCCGAAGACTACAACTATTTTTAAATTTTTTTTGAAATGTGTTCTACATGGGCGTGACCCACTGTGGCGCTGTTAAACTGCTGTCAAATGGTGTCGTTATTAACGTCCGTGTTCATCAGGTACATTTTAGTGATGTGAGATAAAGTATGTGTTGTGGCTAACCTGTGATGGTTCAATATATATCGCTGGTGTGATTGTCGATTGTTTCATGTTTATTTACTCTTTTGTTATCTCGAAAATATTCGTAATTAATTCTGTTTCTTGAGTCTCTGTTTTGTTGAAGTATAATAATGAGTAAAAGTAAAGTTATTAGAAATCCTCTGAAGGCTTTTAAGAAAAGGAGAAATGTTGGAAAGCCAAAGGTATGTGTTATTACTGTAAACAATAAAGACGATAACCAAGTGAGTGAACCTAACCTCTCAAGTACACCTGTCCATAGCAGTCAAAGTGGGAAAGAAAATACTTCACAGAAGAAGCTTGGTTCAATGAGTGAAAACTATGAATGTTTTATGGGCGAATCGGATGTGAATGAAATATTTGATATGTCGGTTCTCAAAGGAATTTTTTCAAACTGTGTAAGATGTATTCATTGTAGTGAAGTTGGTCTGGAACTCTCCATAATAAAGCACGTAGGACTTGCTAGTGAAATACAACTGAAATGTGATAAGTGTTCATACATGACCACCTTTTGGAACAGTGTTGCAGTAACTGCAACTGAAGAAAATGGTAGCAAAATCTACGAACACAACATTAGATTTGTTTATTCCTTGCGTTCAGTTGGTAAGGGTGCTACTGCAGGTGCAATTTTCTGTGACATCATGAATCTTCCAAATCCCCCAACCAAGTTTACGACCTATAATAAATTAATAGGGTCTAAAGTAGAAGATGTCTGTACAGAATCCATGAAGAACGCTGTGGAAGAGGCAGTAATGGAAAATAATGGTAACAGAGATTTGACTGCAGCGTTCGATGGTACCTGGCATAAACGGGGACACACATCTCTTCATGGTGTAGTATCTGCCACCAGTATGTATACAGGAAAAGTTTTAGATGTAGCAGTAATGTTAAAGTATTGTAGATGTCCACAAAAATATAAAGGTACACATGAAATTAATTGCAAAGCTAACTATAGTGGCAGTAGTGGAGGAATGGAAGTGGCTGGTGTTGCCAGTATATTCCAGCGTTCTGAGGCGTGTGATAAAGTGCGATATGTTAATTACCTTGGTGACGGTGATTCTAAAAGTTTCAAACATGTTCAAGGACTGAAGCCCTATGGTGATGATGTTGTAGTGCAGAAATTTGAGTGTATTGGACACGTACAGAAGCGAATGGGAACAAGACTTCGGCGACTGAAAGCTTTGTACAAAAAACAAAAACTCAGTGATGGTAAAGGGTTGGATGGGAAGGGAAGGTTAACTGACAGTGTAATTGACAAAATACAGAACTATTATGGAATGGCTATTAGGCAAAATACACAAAGTGTCGACGAAATGAAGAAGGCTATTTGGGCTCTTTTTTTCATACTTCTTCAACCGATGAAAATCCCCAACATAGCTTGTGTCCCAAAGAAGAAGACAGTTGGTGTAAATATAACAAAGGATTGCTAACTGGTGAAGTGTACACTCATAAGCATAGTCTGCCTCATGCAATAATGGAGGTGATAAAACCTATTTTCAGAGACTTAGCAGCACCTGAACTGTTGAAAAAGTGTATTCACGGAAAAACTCAAAACCCCAATGAAAATGTAAATAGTGTTATATGGTCGAGAATCCCCAAGACTGTATTTGTTGGAATAGAAACACTTCACTTTGGTGTGTATGATGCTGTTGCGACTTTCAATGATGCCAACATTGTAAGGTGCAAGGTATTTGGAAATATGGGAATGAAGATAGGTTCTAACATGGTACAAGCGATGCTTGCTTTAGACAAGGAACACCTTCAGGCTGCAGACAGGGCTGTAAAGAGTCTAGAAATACAAGCAAGAGTAAACAGGAGGAGGAACAAGAGGAAGCTGGAGGAGGAGTTTGCAGAGGATGAAGATAATCCATCCTATGGACCTGGAATGCACTAAAAAGTTAATCCAATCTCTGTCGCTCGATTTCCAAAACTTTTATTTTCTCATACTAATTACATGTTTTCTAAGGATCTTCCAAACATATTAGTTTCAAACTTTCAGTAAATGTTACACAGTACCTTCTGCATAATTTAACACAGCCTTTTTCCAAAAAACTGTATATTTCTGAATATATAAATAAAAAATTGCAAAAAATTTTTGTGAATTTTCATTACAATTGAAAAAAAATCATCTTTAATAATTGAACTAAAATTTTGTAAAATCCCTGTGTTAAGTTGTAGCCCATATTCCAATAAATAATCTGTAAAAAGTTCAACTTCCTACCTCAAATACTTTGTGAGGAAAGATGTAATTTATAAGCGTTATTTTAACATTGCAAGTATAGGGCGTTCCGGAGCCCCTTAAATGAGTTTGTGATAGCATGACTGCACACTGAAATGAAAGAATACATGGTTGAATATATGAAAGAGGTATTCGCAGCCATTGAGCCACTGTACACTTATCTATGAAGATTTAGTTTTCAGTTAGTATTACGTTTCTCTTCCAGGGAACTATGAATCGACACATCGTAAAGTGGAGGAAGATGAATGTTTGTATAGTGTAAGGTACCATATAAAAATAAGAGCGCGACAAGTGACCGTGTGGTTTAGGGCGCCGTGTAATGGATTGCGAGGCCCCTCCCCCCCGGAGGTTCTAGCCCTCCCTCGGGCATAGGTGTGTGTGTGTTGTTTTTAGCATAAGCTAGTTTAAGCAGTGTATAAGTCTAGGGACTGATGACCTCAGCAGTTTGGTCCCTTAGGAATCATACACATTCGAGCATTTGTTTGAAAAATAAGGACCACACCACAAGACAAATATAGTTATAAGTTTACGATACGTATGAATGTGATAGAGTGAAAGTATTTGAAGAGGAAAACAGTTGCAGCACGTCACATATCAGGGTGCTGAACTAAGGTGGAGCACTACCAAATAATCAATGGGTCAAAACCAAGGTACTGTGAGCATCGACTACCCATGAAAGCGTCAAACACCTAATTTACCTTGAAATTCTTTTTTTTTACACATTTGTTACTTATGTAAAAACTGTTTTACACTCATTGTACATAACATATAGGATTAATGATACAACTCTGTATACCTCAGCATGGCCTGCACCTCAACAGATATGGGAAGGGGAGGTTGGCAAAGCTTATAGGTGACAGCATAGGTGGGGTTGGTGGGATCACTCATGGGAGAATTCCTGCAGTAGTGGGTGTTAGAGCTGCACCTTTTTTAGATTGAAGTCAGCTGATAGGTATTCCTGCTTAAGGGAAGTCTCTCTAACAAGGGAATCACTTTTGACAAAGCTTAGGTATCCAAGTAATGAGGGAATTAGTATATTTCATCAAAATATACAAGGTATTAGAGATAAAGTTAGTGAACTCCTTATAGATGTTGACTCTGAAATTATTGGTATATCTGAACACTTTTTAAATAAGGAGATAATTCAGAGGATTCCTTTACCAGGATACAGGTTGGCTGGCAGCTTTTCGAGGAGCTCTTTGCGGTGTGGGGGAGTAGCCATGTATGTGAAAAACGGCATCCCATTTGAGTCAATTGATGTTTCAAAGTACTGCACTGAAAAGGTGTTTGAATGTTGTGCAGGTGCGGTTAAATTTAACGGAACTAAACTTCTAACTGTTGTTATTTATAGATCTCCAGACTCCGATTTCACAACATTTTTGCTAAAGCTAGAGGAGGTTCTTGGTTCACTTTATAGGAAATACAAAAAGTTAGTTATATGTGGTGACTTCAATATTAATTGTATAAGTGATTGCGCAAGGAAGAGGATGTTGGTAGACCTCTTTAATTCTTATAATCTTATGCAAACCGTATTCTTTCCAACCAGAGTGCAAGGGAACAGTAGAACAACCGTAGACAACATTTTTGTTCATTCCTCATTACTAGAAGGGCATTCTGTTAGCAAAAAGGTGAATTGCCTTTCAGATCGTGATGCACAAATTTTAGCTTTAAAAGATTTTTGTGCTGCAACACATGTTAAATATAGTCATCAGCTGTTCAGGAAAGCTGATCCAGTTGCTGTAGAGATCTTTGTAAACCTTATAAAGGAACAAGAGTGGCAAGATGTTTATAGTGCTGATACAGTAGACGATAAATATAATGCTTTTCTCAAGACTTTTCTCATGCTCTTTGAAAGTTGCTTTCCGTTAGAACGTTTAAAACAGGGTACTGGCACAAACAGGCAGCCTGAGTGGCTGACTAGAGGGGTAAGAATATCTTGTAGAACAAAGTGGCAATTATATCAAAACGTTAGAAACAGTCAAAATCTAAATGCAGCGGCCCATTACAAACAGTATTGTAAGGTGCTTAAAAATGTTATTAGGAAGGCAAAAAGTATGTGGTATGCAGATAGAATAGCTAAGTCTCAGGATAAAATTAAAACCATATCGTCAGTCGTAAAGGAAGTTGCTGGTCTGCAGACACAGGTCGAGGATGTAGAATCAGTGCGTAGTGGGATTGTCCGTGTTACTGATAAGTCGCATATATGTACAGTATTTAATAATCACTTTCTGAATATAGCTGGTGAACTAAATAGAAACCTAGTCCCAACAGGGAATCATATAGCACCCTTAGAAAAAAGTGTTCCGAGACTGTTACCTGAAATGCTCCTCCATGATACTGACAAGAGGGAGATTGAGTTAATAATTAAATCACTAAAGACCAAGAACTCCCATGGATATGACGGCGTATCTAGCAGAATACTGAAGTATTGTTCTATGTATGTTAGCCCAGTTCTCAGCCATATCTGCAACTTTTCCTTTAGGAGCGGTCGGTTTCGTGACCGATTAAAGTACTCAGTAGTGAAGCCACTTTATAAAAAGGGAGACATTGATAATGTTGATAATTTTAGACCTATTTCTATTCCATCGGTGTTTGCTGAAGTTATCGAGAAGGTTGTATATACAAGGTTACTGGAGCATTTAAATTCACATAATTTGCTGTCAAGTGTTCAGTTTGGTTTTAGAAATGGTTTAACAACTGAAAATGCTATATTCTCTTTTCTCTGTGAGGTTTTGGATGGATTAAATAAAAGGTTGCGAACGCTAGGTGTTTTCTTTGATTTAACGAAGGCTTTTGACTGCGTTAACCACAAAATATTACTGCAGAAGTTGGACAATTATGGAGTAAGGGGAGTAGCTTACAATTGGTTCGCCTCTTACTTTAAGAACAGAAAGCAATGGGTAATTCTCCGCAATATTGAGAGTGGTAGTGATGTTCAGTCCCAATGGGGCACTGTTAAATGAGGCGTTCCCCAAGGGTCGGTGCGGGGGCAACTGCTGTTTCTTATTTATATAAATGATTTGCCTTCTAGTATTACAGGTGATTCAAAAATATTTCTGTTTGCTGATGACACCAGCTTGATAGTGAAGGATCTTGTGTGTAATACTGAAACAGTAACAAATAATGTAGTCTATGAAATTAGTTCATGGCTTGTGGAAAATAATTTGATGCTAAATCACAGTAAGACTCAGTTTTTACAGTTTCTAACTCACAATTCAACAAGAATCGATATTTTGATCAGACAGAATAGGCATATTATAAGCGAGACAGAACAGTTCAAGTTCCTTGGCGTTCGGATAGATAGTAAGCTGTTGTGGAAAGCCCATGTCCAGGATCTTGTTCAGAAGCTAAATGCTGCTTTAGTTACCATTAGAACAGTATCTGAAATAAGTGACACTTCAACACGAAAAGTAGTCTACTTCGCATATTTTCATGCGCTTATGTCGTATGGTATTATTTTTTGGGGTAATTCTTATGATTCAAAAAGGGTATTTTTGGCTCAAAAACGGGCTGTTCGAGCTATATGTGGTGTAAGTTCGAGAACCTCTTGTCAACCCCTATTCAAAATTCTGGGAATTCTGACATTGCCCTCACAGTATATATTTTCTTTAATGTCGTTTGTTGTTAGCAATATTAGCCTATTCCCAAGAGTTAGCAGCTTTCACTCAGTTAATACTAGGCAGAAATCAAATCTGCATGTACAATGCACTTCCTTGACTCTTGTGCAGAAAGGAGTGCAGTATTCTGCTGCATCCATTTTCAATAAGCTACCACAAGAACTCAAAAATCTTAGCAGCAGCCCAAACTCTTTTAAGTCTAAACTGCAGAGTTTCCTCATGGCTCACTCCTTCTATTCTGTCGAGGAGCTCCTGGAAGAGCTAAAAAACTAAGCAAATTCCAGTGTTACATTGTTGATTTTCAACATTTAAACTTACGACTTGTCACCTGAATATGTTTTTTTTATATTTCATTTTATCTGTTTCTAATATCGTGTTATAATTTCAAGTATTGACTCGTTCCATGACCATCGAGACTTCGCCTTAATTTGGTCCAACGGAACAATAAATAAATAAATATCAAATGGTTATCCTTTATATAATGAACATAACTACTAAATACTGAGCTGCACTTTAAAAACTAAGTATTCAATATGATTGGTGTCGTCAGATTTACGTTGTGTTTATAAACAACCAACAATTTTGTTCCTGGGAACACAGTTAAGACCAGCAACAAGACGTGACTGAGCACATAAATGCCTTTCCGTGAAATTTCCTCAACCCTGTAGTGTGTAGATCCTTCCTAGAGAATGCTAGAGAGGTGAGGCCACACATAGTTATTTAAGCAGCGTGTAGAATCTGTTGTAGCGACTATTGTTTACTTCTTTAATTGTTTGACATTGATAAATATGCTCCAACAAGAAGTCACTGTGAATTAGAATGAAACATATGTCAACTTATGCCATAAAGAAAAAACGAATCTATTATTGTATGAATGTTATGTAAAGAATGTAAAACCAAATGAGAGTAAAAGTTTACTTATATCATTGGAATTGAACAATGTAACGAAATTATAATTTAAGAAAATGTACTAAAACAAAATGACAGTCAGACTTACAATGTATATAAGTAGCGAAAACGGCATGTCAGCTAATGAATAGGATAAGTTTATTCTTGAAGTTGTATTTTGTTATGTGTATAGTATGTGAAAAGGACACTACAGACATTTAGTGTAATGAAACGGTGTGAAATATGCTCAAAAACAAAGTGCAAAAACATAGGAAACCTGTCTGCAAAGTGTTAAGTGTGCATGTGAGATATGTGGGTGTGCATGCGATAAATTAAAGATGAGAACACTTCGTGTAACATGAATTTTCTGTGCTCGACAACGTCATAAAAACATGAATTTTCAGTGCTCAACAACAATGTAAAAACATGAATTTTCTGAGCTCGAGAACGTCGTAAAAACGGCCAGAAACTTACCTTGTCAACGGATGTCGGATGTGCGGCTGGTGTCCCCACTAAATAAGTAAGAGCAACGAGGTGAAATAAATTCCTCAGGCCGCTGATATGGAAACCAGTTGTCACAGCATTGCACATTTCACAATGGATCAAGCTGTTGCAAACGACCTTCACGAATTTGTGCAGTGAATGCTACTGTGAATGCACCATCAATGGCCGAAAAATAAAGGTTATGCCCATACTGACCACGGCTATCAACCCTAAAAAAGGGAAATAAGCTCAGACACTGTGCACCTTCATATGACGTCAGTGCACATTGGGGGGGGGGCAATTGTAATCGATAATATTAATATTCATTCTGGAAACATCCCCCAGGCTGTGGCTAAGCCATTTCTCTGCAGTATCCTTTCTTTCAGGAGTGCTAGTTCTGCAAGGTTCGCAGGAGAACTTCTGTAAAGTTTGGAAGGTAGGAGACGAGATACTGGCAGAAGTAAAGCTGTGAGGACCGGGCTTGAGTCGTGCTTCGGTAGCTCAGATGGTAGAACACTTGCCTGCGAAAGGCAAAGGTCCTGACTTCGAGTCTCGGTCAGGCACACAGTTTTAATCTGCCAGGAAGTTTCATTATTTTTTTTCTTTTTCGTTCTTTTCTTGTTACACTTGTGAGACATGTATAATCTTCAATAAAATAATAAGTTATTTTCAACCAGTGATAATGTTGAGATGCAAACAAAAAAAGTAGAGATACACTATTGAACTGATTAATTTCTGTATGTTCACCTGTTTGTCTGTATAAGTGGTAGTGGGCGGACCTATGATGAATTCTAATGTGTTAGTAGTGTTAAAAAATGTGTATTTTATATATATATGGTGGTTATAATTAAGGTTAAACATTCAACCCCCTGTAGAAATAACACCACAGTATTGGAACAAGGCGGTCCTCAGTCCAAAGTACCATTATCCAAAATGGCGGAGATGACATCATCCAGGATGGCGGCTGCGACGTCAATCAAGATGGGGGATTTTGGCGGGAAGTTTGAATTTTGGTGGGAAAGTGCCATGCTCCTCTCCCCCAGAAAAATTGCGCGAAGTAATGCATCACACCACACTTATCTCTACTAAGCAAAAGAATTGATGGGAAAAAAGTACTTGTCTTTATTATTCAACCAATTTCAAGCACATGTGTTCGCCACTCGGTCTGGACTCCAACTGGCTTAGTTGATATCGGTGCCACCAGAGGGCGCTACCAGAATGTCGGTTGATTACGCAAGATCGTCTGCTGTCTCTCTCACGCCGCATTAGCGGCCCGTAAGCGTGCGACTGCTGACGTCACAGCCCCTCAGCCTAGAGCTTTATACTAGAGTTGGACATGGTCTTCTTTAAATATTCTAACTAAGGTAACACCCACATTGCACAACTAACGAATGAATTACTGAAGTACTTAATTCCATTTCAGTTTTAATGTATCACTTCGATATTCAAAGAACAAATGACAAGTTTCACATTTTCTCACTAGTAGCGCAGTGTCCCTTCATGTCGTACCACGCCCCCCCCCCCCCCTAGAATGCTGCTCTCCTATTGGTTACTGCACTAGTCATATGACTCTACGTCATAGAACCTATATAAAACAGACCACAACCCAACTCACTCTCACTCTGCTCCTATACTTTGTTCAATACGCACGCGCGCGCGCGCGTGTGTGTGTGTGTGTGTGTGTGTGTGTGTGTGTGTGTGTGTGTGTGTAGACGTGATTGGGCATTCAGTCATTATGAAGTGAGCATGCAGCACCAGCGACTGTGCCAGTGGCAGCAGCAGCAGCAAACGATCTCGCGTGGACGAAGTTCCATTACCTGGTAAGTAGATTTTCAATCCACATCCCTTAACTCATTGTATGTATCTTACATACGTTTTCGATCTCGCTATATACAGAATGCTTCCTCCTTTAACAGATTTTGTGTGTGTGTGTGTGTGTGTGTGTGTGTGTGTGTGTGTGTGTGTGTGTGTGTGTTCTGTGTTACATGTTATATCTGTTTTGGGCCGCTCTTTATAAAGATTGTTAGGTCTTTTGACAGATTTTACGTGTTCTGTGTGTCTATGTTATATCTGTTTTGGACCGCTCTCTATAAAGATTTCCAGGTCATTTAAGAGTTCGTTTGTGTCCACGTGTTCAGTGTCTCTATGTTATATCTGTTTTGTACCGCTCTCTATAAATATTTCATGTGTTTGTGTTTGTCTATATGTTATATCTGTTTTGGTCCGTTGATTTCTGTATCATTTAAGTCACTGCACTTGTTCTACATACATTTTTTTCCCATACTCGATATTATACTCAGACTTTTCCATCTTTCTAGATTACATCCGTCCAGCACTTGAGGAGCTTGATCAGCAGCTCGAGATGGAGAGGGCACAGGCACAGCTCGATTGTAAGTACATTTGTAATAAAATCATAGTTCCTAAAAATGAAATAATTTCATCTAATATATATACCCGTTTTCCAAGTGTCTAGATTGAGCTTTCTTAGACATATTATTTTCTTTTCTTTCTAGATGAACCTGATACCATGCATAGGAAGGTCAGCATAGAGGGTGGTGTGCATGGCCGGGGTCAAATGTCGGCCACTGCAGAGGACCGCCAAATTATGCAATTTTTAGAGGAGGAGGAGGAGGAGGAGATCGATCTACCTGATTAGTTTGGAGACCTTGTTGAATGTGGCAATGAGTTGCTCAAACCATGAAGTCAGAGCAGAGAACGTGAATAGTTTGACCATTAACATTACTTTAAATAAATACCATTATTTACTCTTATTATTATTTATTGCTGTTTTAAGTCTACATAACTTAAACTAATATTTTTTCTTGTTTATGTTACAAGTATATCACACGGCATAGCCCGTATACCTAGAACGGTGGTTGTGGGGGCAGCAATCGAGGGCACAGAGCCGCAAAGACATGCGGCGCCCTGTGTAGCTCCTGTCACAGCTGCAGGAGAGGCAGCAGCAGCAGAAGTCACACCAGCACCGTCCCCCACACCACCCCAGTCTCTCTGGCATCCGTGGGCAACTCAACCGGCGGGCCACAAAGAAGAACAGCAGTCTGCCACCCCACTCGCAGGTAGCAACGCATCCCAGCGGCTGTCACTGCAACCTGGTTGCTCTAGCCAGCAGTCAACGCCTCCTCCTCCTCAACCTGCCCACCCCTGCCACCAATGCTAGATTCGTGTCTCGACACGCATACCCCTCCCTGTAGATGATGACGTACCACCGCCAGCCCCATCGTCAACCGGCTGGACCCCTAGTTATAGTAGTAATAGTAACAATAATAATAGTAATTATCCTGTGGCTAGTGTTAGTGCTCTCCCCGACCCTATCGATAATGATTTGGATCAGAATAATGGCGTAATGACCCCCCTGGAATACTCAGCGGTTGCTAGGGCTTTCGAGAGGCGCATCTCGTTCACTAGAATTGAGAATCTGGGTGGGAGGTACCGTGACCCTGTCAGGTTTTTAGCGGCATGCCTTACTGTCTTGGAGCCCGAGCTCCTCAAAGTCCTAGAAGATCCGAGATTAACGCCATTAAATGCAGTGCAGTATTATGCTGCGAATTGAGTCACCCACCTAAACATCAAGGTGACGCAGAGACAAGGACTCTGCACTATATACGGGGTGATAATGGCGTCATTTCTCGGAGCACTGAGTGGTATCGAGAATCCACCTTGAGCGCTATAATGGGCCGATTTTTCGAGATGGAAGTATGCGGGTCTGCTAAAGCACTCAGCTGTATACCACACCTTGGCATTCAAATACATGTCTATGATCCAATAAAAGGAGAGTTCAGTTATATTGAACTCCCTAAGGATATTCAGAAGAAGTGGGAATACACTAATGTTAAAAACCAGTATGACAATGCTTGTTTTGCATGGTAAGTCCTGGCTTGTCAGAGAAATTACAATTACAAAGATCATCCTGCACGTCCCGGCAGTTACAACGTCAAAGATATTAAGACACAGTATAACTTTGATGCTATAGAGTTCCCTGTAAAGACCCAGGACATACATAAGTTTGAGGCTCAGAATACCGGAATATTGGTCCACGTTTATGGCCTGGAGAAGAAGAAGAAGGACAAGTCAGATGACCAAGACAAGCACACAGTAGTAGGTCCCCTCCATTTCTCAAAATTTGCAGGTGAGCGAGAGTTGCATGTAAACATGCTGCTCTTCTCTGAAGGTGACAGCTATCACTATGTCTGGATCAAAGACATGTCCCCACTCCTTTCCTCCCAACTATCAAAAAGTCACAATGAAAAGCATATTTGTTTAAGATGTTTGAATTATTTTTCATCTGAAGAGTTATTAGCGAGACATCTATTAGATTGTGCATCCAAGGATGTGGTACATGTGATTATGCTCACTGAGGAAAATAACTTCATTAAATTTCAAAATGTTCACCACCAGCAGCGATGTCCTTTTGTAGCGTACACCGATTTTGAATGCCTGATGGCTCCTATTACTCGTTGTGAATGGAACCCCTTAGCCTCACACACAAATTTTACACAAAAACATGTACCTTATATGGCAGCATTCCAAGTTGTATGTGCATATGATTCTAAACTTAACTGCTACCAGTCTTATGTAGGGAACAATCCAGCTGTTTGGCTTCTCACTGAGCTTGAAAAACTCTCATGGGAAGTTGACAGGCTCTACAGCACTAACATTCCAATGACCAAATCAAAAGCAGATGATGAATTGTATGAAAAGATGGTTAATTGTCATATTTGTGGGCTGGCCTTAGATAGAAAAGCGGAAAATCCTCGTAGAGACCACTGTCATCTTACGGGTAAGTTCCGCACTGCAGCTCACAACGCATGCAACTTGAAGTATCAGTTACCTAGACACATACCCGTCTTTTTTCATAATTTGAGCGGGTATGATGCCATTTTCTAGTTGAGCACTTGGTTAAGTTTGGTAAGAATAATGATCATGTCAGTGTTCTGAAAGTGTTGAGAAGTACATTTCTTTTTCAAAACGAATGGCGCCAAAAATTACGCTCTGCTTCCTTGGCTCATTGCCCTTTATGCAGACTTCACTCCAGAAACTGGTTGAGACTTTACTTCAGAATGATATGCATATCACTCGATCTGCATTTCCCAATGGGGAAAAGTTCCAACTAGCGACTAGGAAAGGAGTTTTCCCATACGAGTATGTTGATAGTGTGGCGAAACTCAATGAAACCAGGCTTCCCGACATATCTGCATTTACCAGTACTCTCACAGGTGATGCCATAACTACAGCAGGTTATGTGCATGACGTGAATATAAGGCAGTAATTCAACATCCCCAATTTTGGAGAAAATGCAAGGTTATACATGGACACGGACATTCGTTTCCTTGCAGATGTTTTCGAAAAATCCGGAGTGTACGTATGACCATGTACTCTCTGGACCCCGCCTTTTATTACACGGCACCTGGGTTTGTCCTGGGACGCTATGCTAAAAAAAACGGGGCACATCAATGAACTTTTGACTGATCCTGCAATGCTTCTATTTTTTGAGCGAGGGATATTTGAGGGACTTTGTCAATGTATTCACAGTAATGCCAAGGCAAATAACCCGTGGATGGGTGTCGAGTTCAACGCATCCCTTGATTCTAGTTACATTTTGTATGTAGATGTGAACAACTTATACACCATGGTGCAACCACTGCCAGTTGATGGGTTTCGGTGGTTGCCCGAAAACGAATTGAAAAGATTAAATGTACAAATAGTGGGTCATGTGGCTGATTCTGATGAAGGGTATGTGCTTGAGGCAGACATCGCATATCCTAATAATTTGCATGGAGAGACAAGCAACTTGCCGTTATGTCCAGAGCTACAAATTTTGCGAGGAAGCACCATCCCTGAACTGTTGGCTACTGTTGGAGATAAGTAGAGGTATATTAGTCGTTATCGTAACCTCCAGCAGTACCTCAGATGAGGTATGAAGTTTGTTAGAGTCACCCGGGCAATCTCCTTCAAGCAATCCACCTGGTTGAAGGAGTATATTGAACTAAATACCGAAAAGAGGACGGTCGCGCGTAATGATTCTGAAAAAGATTTTTATAAATTAATGAATAATTTCATTTTCGGGTAAACTATGCATAATGTACGAAATGAACGCTATATTGTGACCAGAACCGAATGGGAAAGGCTTTATGGTGTGAGAAAATGTATAACCATGCCAAATTTGAAGCATGCCACCATCTTCAATGAAAACTTTGTTGCTTTGGGGATGTCGAAGACTGCAGTAGAGTTTATCAAGCCTATCTATTTGGGGCTGCGCATACTGGATATCTTCAAATTCTACATGTACCTATTCCACTATGAGTTTGCGAAACCTCATTTTATAAAATCAAAGTTACTTTATATGGATACAGACAGCTTTATCTACTGGATAAAGAACTGCAATCCATCTGAAATAATTAGGTGCAATGGTAAAGAATTCGACACATCTTCTTATGGGGCCAATAATCCCCACGGTTTGTTCCTCAGAACAAGAACGTTATCGCTCTCATGAAAGATGAGTCGAATGGTTTACCAATTGTAGAGTTTGTGGGATTGCTGTCCAAAATGTATGCATATTGTACAATAGATGGGGACACTCAGAGACGGGAAAAGGGTGTTAGACGCATGGCATCTTGTGTTCTTACGGTCGAGGACTATTTGCAATGCCTGTATGGTCACAGTGTTCAAGCCACTCGTCCACACATGGTTCAACAAACTAACATTCGATCACAAGGTCACTATGTGCACACTGTGTTACAGTCTAAAGTCGGATTGTCTCTTCATGACGATACAAGAGTCATTTGTGTGGATGGGGCGGAAGCCCACCCATACTCACGCTATTTACTTGAAACGAAAGTAGGGGTGGGGACTCTGGATGATTGATAGAGAGGGAATGAGCATGTGAATGCGGCGAATGGGGTTTATGCATCATAGTGTAAATATCGGATGAGTGCGTTGTGTGGTGTGTATCAGTCTGCATGCTTCCATGCATGCCTGAGTGTATGAATGAGTTTGGGAGCCTATGTATGTCTGTGTAACTATACCATGAAAACGAAAAAATATATTAAAACTGAAAAATCATTTAGAAAAAAAGTCTCTATGTCTGTAAATATTTTTCATCCCTATTACTAGTTAATATATGAACGAAACCTAACTTTTTGCACCTTAATTATACATGTATATGAAGAAAAAAGCAACTTTTCACACATGACATGTGCTTCTGTGTGAGTGGTTATAGATTACATTTTAGTTGTAAGTTTCACCAACCACTAGCCATCCAGTCAGAACTAGTTTTAAGTATGGGAGTTCCACCCAATTAAATTCTTTATATATGTTCACTTGCTTCTTGTAGTGGAAGATATTTAGAGCCATCGACTTCAAAGAAATATGTATGTTCACTTGCTTGTTGTGGTGGAAAATGTTTAGAGCGACTTAGTTCAAAGAAATATATATGTTCAATTGCTTGTGGTAGTGGAAAATGTTTATAGCCAACCACTTCAAAGAAATACGTTCGCCTTTAGTTAAAAGTCTTTCCTTTTATCGGTGGAATTTCACTAGCGATGGTATTTACCATGTAAGATAGTGTAATAAGCTTGTAGCACCTCTGTGTTAGCTTTAAACTTTATGTATATATATATATATATATATATATATATATATATATATATATATATATATATATTAAGATTGTCAATATGTATACTATTCACATGTAGGGAGTTTACAACTTCACTGTGTGCCGCCTTATGCTAGACAATCAATGATTCACTCTCTCTAGTGCAAGACGTATGGCAGAGTCTAGATCGTATAACATCATAACGTCTTAGATAGACACAGTTGTCACCTAATTTCACGCATAAGGCGCAGTAATCATAAACGGTAGTAATAGAAAGTAAAGTGTCACAACAGTAAGACGAATGTCTGGGGGGGATTGAGTTTGATAATATTCGATGGTCATATGCTGATTGATATAGCGCTCTGCACCACACATCTAATCACAGTCGAACTCGGAAATTAGCACTTTAACACACTTGGATACATTTTCAATTTCCATTATAGCTTGCATCCCCCATACATAATGCACCTCTATAGCAATGTTGAAACGTTTGGATCCACTGGAGGTTAAATTGTGTATGGTAGTGAAAAGTGTGGCTCCACTCGACGTAGTCTTCTTATCGACAGTATCTAAAGTCTGTGGATGCACTATCACAGTAATGTTCGACTGGGATGAGTGATATGTTGGCGCCCAGCACTAACCTCCATCTTGTTGTTTAACACTGCCAGCATTCAATGTGTCATGTGCAGGTCGTGTATCCTCATCACACAAGTTGATGAGTGGACGGAGAGGAGCAACTCCTTTTCCTGCTCCAAGAAGTGGGCTATGTGTGCTACAGGATCC
Organism: Schistocerca piceifrons; assembly: GCF_021461385.2. Taxonomy (NCBI): domain Eukaryota; kingdom Metazoa; phylum Arthropoda; class Insecta; order Orthoptera; family Acrididae; genus Schistocerca; species Schistocerca piceifrons. Next base: position 689,056,504 of record NC_060138.1, read on the forward strand.
CACGTGGCCGCTACTGGTTCAGATGCAGTGGGGGCTGTTGCTGTAGGTCACGACAAGATGGGGGTCAATGCTGATGCAGGTCCGGACACATCTGCGGAGCTAGGCATGTTTGCACTCGACCCTGTTGAACAAAGACGAGGAAGCATTAGATAAGGTCTATTAAGTGAAAAGTTTGAAAACTAATAAAGCTAATGAGAGAGTGAATAATGTGGTGGGTGATACTTAATTTTCTGTTTAATCCTATTCTGCATGACTGTTCTGGAGTTCGATGGCTACTGCTGTTGATGATTCATGGTTCTTCTTCTTCTTCTCCTGCTGACTGACTGACTGAACAAGACTAGGGCCCCGGAGCTGCTGAGCTTCACCTATATCTCCTGCAATGACGTAATCAGATACTTCAACCCTATTGGTTGAAGTCGAACAGATGGCTCTATTAAGGGCTCCTATTGGCTCCTGTCATTTACCCCCACCCCATAAAGTCATCAGCTGACGTCAAGGTATAGCCCTCTGGTGGTAGCAGATATGAACTAGAGCCACACCATGTGGTGGATACACACTGTATATGGCCATGTTGAATAACGCTACTTGCATCATCAACCAATGTCCCGGTAGCACCCTCTGGTAGCACCGACACGAAATAAGCCAGTTGGAGTCCAGACCTAGTGGCGAACACATGTGCTTGAAATAGGTTAAATAATAAAGACGAGTACTTTTTCCTGCCATTTTCTATGCTTAGTAGAGGACAGGAGTGTGGTGTGATGCATTATCATGTTGGAATTTGAACTTTGCGCCATTTTTCTGGGGGAGGGGGGTGTGGCAGTTTCCTGCCAAAATTCAAACTTCCTGCCAAAATCCGTCATCTTGATTGACGTCACAGCTGTCATCTTGGATGACATCATCGCCGCCATAATGGATAATGGCACTTTGGACTGAAGGCTGCCTTGTTCCAATACTCGCCACTGGTTGGAATGACATCAAATTGCAATGGAATATTATCGGAGAAGGGGAAAAACGTATGGCAGAAGAAATATAAATAGTTACAAAATGTAGCAATTGTCCTAAGACCCAAAAACACATAAAAAGCATCAATCTCATCGGTTTATAATTGTCCTGTGGCCAAACACTGCATAAAAACAATCAATCACATTGGTTTTCAATTGTCCTGAGGCCATGAACCGCATAAAAAGCATCAATGATAATCAAATCGTACTATTAGTTTCCATGTGACTGCCAAAAACATGTTGAATAACCTGTCCACCGTTTTCTGGAACAAGCTGAAATCGAGAAACAGCATGTTCCACAACAGATCAAAGTGTTCCCATGGTCACGTTCAGAATGTGTAATGCAATGCATGCCTTCAATGCAGCAAGTTTGCAATCGCAACACTGAACATAACATCTTTCAGATAGCCCCACAGCCAGAAGTCACATGAATTAAGATCAGGTGATCGGGACGGCCAGGCTGTAGGAAAACGGCGGGTGGTAATTCTAGCATTTCCGAAATGGCGCTTCAGCAGCTGCTTAACTGGATTTTCAATGTACGAAGGGACGCCATCTTGCATAAACATGATCACATCCACACAATTGGAGACCTGGAGTGATGTGGTTACACAGAAGACACTCATAACGCTTACCAGTGACGGTACAGGTAACAGGACCGGAAGAACCTGTCTCCTCCAAAAAATATGGCCCTATGATAAATGATGCCATAAACCTGCACCATACAGTGACCTTTTCAGGATGAAGTGATACTACTTGATTTGCGTGTGGATTTTCCTTTGCCAATATTAGACAATTCTGTGTACTGACATATCCTGTCAGATGGAAGTGGGCTTTGTCTGTCCACAAAATCTTCCATGGCCAATCATTGTCCACTTCCATGCGAGCAAGAAATTCTAAAGCAAAGGTCTCTCTTGTTTTGTAGGATTTTGCTCACCATACTCACGGGTATGTCCAATATTCGGGCAGTTCTCTGTGCACCATATGTTTGCACACCACCACTCGTCTCCTCCTGCATTGCTGTGGTCACTGCTTCCACTGACGTCGAATCAATTTGGCTCTAAGCACTATGGGACTTAACATCTGAGGTCATCAGTCACCTAGACCTAGAACTACTTAAACCTAACTAACCTAAGGACATCACACACATTCATGCCCAAAGCAGGATTCGAACCTGCGACCGTAGCGGTTCCAGACTGAAGCACCTACAACCGCTCCACCACAGTAGCCGCCTTGAATCAATTTGTTTCCTCCCTCTACCAGGTTGCACACTAAAAGAACCTGTCTTTTAGAATTTCCGAATTATTTTCTCCAGACCTACAGCAGTCATTGGACCAATGCATTTTTTTTCGATCACTTTAGTGACCGGAACTTCTGCAGAGCCTTACAAGCAGATTGCGATCCTGCATTGAGACAGTCAGTGCGAACGTCGCAGACGCGAAAGGAGGAAAAGCCATGTACCTGGCGTGTTTATACCAGTTTCAAAGAGTCGTGCGCATGACAGGTGTTTCCATTTAGGTATTCTGACACATATAGCTCTATCCATTGATCAATTTTCACACTATTTCTTTCTTCTGCCATACGTTTTCCCCCTTCTCCAATAATATTCCGTCGCAATTTGACGTCATTCTGACCTGTGGTGCTATTTCCACAGCGTTTTGAAAGGTTAAGTTTAATTATAATCACGCAGTATATACATAAACTCCATCTATTCATCACTTCACCTGTGCAGAGAATCCTGCACAAGAGGATCAAAACAGACAAGAAGAATTTGCGTGAGCCGCGATCCAGAAACAGAATTTTCATAACCAGCTCTATGCACAATGGACTATTTCAAAAGAGGTACATAAATTTAAATGACGAATCTTGATCTAAAAATGTATTGATTTTTAAGGGTTTGTTGATATTAGTGCCAGCTAAAGTTCACTCAGGAACCTTCCAATTTCTTTCAGTTGTTCTTTCCAATTTTTTAAATTATTCAAGCAGCAATTATTAGTTTCCATTACATTATAGTATTTATTCCCCCCCCCCCCCCCCCACCTATTCTGCCACTACTCAACTTTAACCGAAACACGCATTAATGTGGTTCCCCACTCTTCTTACCCAAAAATATAGTGCTAAAACACTCTTTAGGAAACTTTGAGAGTATTCCCGTAGAAAGAAACTGTTAAATCTCTCCTGTAGTTATTGTGATCACTTACTGCTTTATACTAGGTTGTTGTTTTAGAGCTGCTCAATGAGGACCACACCAACATGCGTTTTTCTCTGCCCATAGTAACTCTTAATACTCATGGCCCTTTAAATGTATCTCGTGTACTGAATTATTCCTAGTGTGCTCTTGCTACTGTGAATGTAACTCATGTAAGTCATTGTCCATCCACATAATCATACAGTTAATCTCAGTAACTGCTATAGCAGATTATCTCATCACATGTTTACAACACCTACAGGTTCCAGTGCGTGTCATTCCCTATCTAATTTGTGACTGACCTAACATGCTATAACAATGTCCTATACAATAAACCTTATCCTAATGTCTGTAAAACAAAAAAAGAAATAGAAAAATCTGATTTAAAAATAATACAGTAGTCAGAGAGGAACTAACAGCTCTAGATAACACATCAAACATACTTAGACCATAAATTATTCTGTGGATATGAATTTTTTTATACATTTCTGTATTATATAGGCCATTCTCCTCTCATGTAATGGGGTCGACTAGGGATAATGCTTTCAGATGGGGTACTGCGTGTACCCTAAAGAGTCCACTATAGTGAGGAAAAAATTTGCTGTTTTTTTTCTCTAGGTCAGAACTTCGATGAAAATCTTTAAATCAGTACTAGATCTCCAATTTAAAAGATGGTGTAATTACTATCTCGTTATACCTACATAGGTTATTTTCTATATGTAAACTGTTGCATATTTCCTTATTATGCTCGTTTGGTCTACCTCTTATATTGGTACCCTTTAAACATTTTAAGCAGTGGTTCTCCTATAAATTTCCCAGTCATAATTTCTACAGGGGAGAGCTCCATTGATATATGTGTTAATTGATTTGGAATAGTCTGGAACTCTGGAGTCATATTATCCCACGAGGTTTGGCTTTTAGAACAGTACGTTTGATATAAACGACATTTCTTTCTTTGCTGTCTTGCACACATCTAACCCCTTCCCATGCCAGAAACACTCTGAAACGAAGACTTAGAAATTGTGATTCATTGACCATTAATTATCTTTATGGTTTACCTATGTCCTTAAAATAATTCTTTAGACAGTTAATTGTTGTAGCTGTTTGGACTTGCTTCATTTGAAAAAGTTTTAACATATTTTGAACAGCATTCTCTCAGTACAAATACATATGTAGCCTCTCCTATACTAATGGGTAGTTGTCCAAAAAAATCTGCTGCTGTGGAATCATGTAATCCTTCGGGAATTATTTGTTATATCTTACATGCTATTATTCTCTCTAACCTTTTGGCATCTCTTACAAGTCCACAAGGTTTTTACTAGTTTCTTCTTGAAATAAAAAAAAAATTATTCATATGTTGTATGCATTTGCATAAGCCAAAATGTTCATATCTATTATGAATAAGCCACACTAGATCTTCCTCAAGTGTTTTGAACGCAAATTCCCCAGTATTGGCTAGTACTATTTAGTCTTCTAAATAACATTCCTTCATTAACAGACCATAACAATCTTGCGTTATCTGATAACAATGTTGTCTTCCACTGCTGTAGATTGGTACTAAAATATTCATCATTTTAATTCTTCTCTTATTTTTCTCGTCAGTTATTAGTGTAATGTCGCATCAAGAATTATATCGCATGAATCACACTGGGACTGCCGGTTTCAGTTCATTCATACCTTATGGCAGCCTTGACAGTGCATCCCATACTTGATTCTGCGCCACTTTGATGTATCTCCATTTGAAATTCTTGCAAGAACAGTACCCAGTCTTTTAGACATCTGTGTAGCAACTAACTTTCCATGAGGAATGCCAACACTTAGAGAGTGTGCTTGTATGACAATCTGTGAACCCCAAATTAGTAGTTCGAATTTCTGGATACTCCAGACAATCGCCAACATTTCCGTTTTGGTAGCTGAATAGTTTATGTTATGTTTATTTAAGCTATGACTTGTAAGAGTTATAGATCTATGATATCCTAGTTCATGATCCCACTCTTTCTGAAACAGTTCTGCTACAATGCTGTATTCTGAAACGCCTGTGGGGAATTTAAACGGTTCATTCTTAACAGGACGTTGTAATAGAGGTGCTTCCACTGAGGTGTTCTTAACATTTTGAAACGCTAGTGATGTTTCCTCATTCCATACCAATCTCGACCTATGCAGCAATACCAATAGCAAACTTTTACACACACACACACACACTCAAACTTATATATATATATATCCTAAGAAAGCACTTAATTATTTAACATTAAGTGATTCTGGACAGTCCTTTATAGTTTTGAACCAGTCAGGATCGATTTTATTTCCTTCATTCTGATGGTGTGCCCCACAAACTTCAACTTGTCTCTGTCAAAAACAGATTTCGATAATTTGATTGTAATACTTTTCTAACTAAACTGCTCTAACGTTTTACCATGAGCTGACAGTGATGCTCTCATGTTTTGACACCAATAAACTATTGTTTTACAATTAAGTACTGGAGTAAATGTGTCCCCATTCCTTATCTAGAGCTTGGATGAATACAGAGACAGAGATATTTAAAATTGGCACGATTTACCATTGAACAGCAACACTTTATATTGTCCTGAGTTTGTATGGTGATTTATCTCCCAATATATCAATGTCAAATCCATCAAAGTGAAATAATTCGTTTGTTCAGATTTATTTAATAACTTTTTGATACACAAGAGGTCGGTCTCTCTCTCTCTTCGTTTCAATAGGTTTGTTAAGGTCTGAGCGTCTAAAACTAAGAAAACACCTCCTGTGGCTTGACAACAAGTATGGTATTGTTGTAGACACTTAAACTATGTTCGATGACCCCATTTTCCGACATTTTATTTATTTTGTTTTGTAAAGCTGATCAAAAACTAAAGGGGATACAGTACAGCCTGCAAAAGAATATGGAATCGTCTTTCATTTTAAACTTATGTATGTAATTTCCTATTTCACCTGATTTATCTGAGAATACTTGATTATTTTTAATGAAATATTAAACGACCATTTCTTTTGTTCCTAGTATAAAAGGTTCGATTTGTAACAGCTAGTATGTATCTGTTCCCTAAGTTGTTCTTCTGCCAATACCGGTTCTTCCTGACTTAGTACTCAAGCAGTTGCAGCTACATGCAACATTTCAGTTCCAAATTCGTCTTGTGCAGCTTGCGCGTAATCAGTATTGAAGGGTGCTATGCACCATAAATCCCTCTTTTTCTAATATGGCACTTAGGTATTAAAACCCACTGCGACCTTATATTTTACTAGCGAGTCAATTCCTAACAGCATCTGCACATTTACTTTTGGCATGAATAATAAAGTTTGTATCCACTTAAAATTATTTATACTTAACATGTTTCATGTTTTATTAACGTACCTTTACAACCTGTGATCCCCACAGCACATACACTGGTTACTGGAAATGTGGGATAGTGTCCTTTGACTCTAATAGTATGTAAGAACTCTTGAGAAATCAACGAAACTTCACTCCCTAGTCTACAAATACACCTATATTTTTTTCACATAACTCACCTGTCATTATGGGCCCCATAAGTATCTTCTTCTAATAGCCGTTCTTGTGTAGATACTGCGTGAGTTAACACACTTACACTTTTTACAAGATGGCGTGAGCCGCGGATGTTTTCAATTTAGAGGGTCGCGAAAATAATGTTATTTAGTATCAATCTTGCAAAAAGTGCGCAAAACCTGTTAAAAGTGGCTTAGTTTGCGTTCAATGTAATCAAATGTTTCACTTTCGGTGCGGAAGATCGACCCTTCAATGAGAAGTGACGATAATCGTGAGACTGTGTGGAACTGTGTAGACTGCAGCGACTGTCAATGGTAAAGAAATGTGTACTTGTGGGGCATCCAGGACGATCGACAGTATCAAAGAGGAAAACCGGTATCGTTTATTTCAATTATTAGAGTCTTGCAGGACGAAATTAAAAAAACTGTCCGCCCCTGGTAGCTGAGTGGTCAGTGCAACAGACTGTCATACCTACTGGCCCGGGTTCGATTCCCGGCTGGGTCGGAGATTTTCTCCACTCAGGGACTGGGTTTTGTATTGTCCTTATCTTCATCATTTCACCCCCATCGACACGAAATTCACCGAAGTGCTGTCAGCTCGAAAGACTTGCACCAGGCGAACGATCTACCCGACGGCAGGCCCTAGCCACACATTTCCATTTCCATTAAAAAACTGCACAAGAAATAAGAAATAAACAGAAAAATGAAAATCTGAATTGTTGATCTGTCAGTGAGGGATGACAAAAAGCAGCGGATGAATTGGAGATGTGGCGAGTGCAACTCTAAATTCCCGCCAAATCGGATCTCTTGCAGGAAAGAAGAAACAGCGATCACAGATCAGTTGCAAAGACGACAGGACCACTTATAGTTGGCAATAAGGAAACAGGCGTGTAAGAAACATTTTCCTCAATAATAAACACAACAGTGAAGCTAACAGCGTCCATTATTCGCAGCAAAAGTGTGATTTACTGAAGAAAAGGCACAAGCAAGCAGAAAACGCAAGCCTCACTTCTTCATCTGCGCTATCTAAAAGCCCAGCCCAAGATTCATACTGTGAAGCAACTATTAGCACAGGCAAGACAACACATAACAAGACATCCAACAAAGGTCTAAATAGTAATGTTCAGGCGTCAAGAAAAAAAAAAAAAACCTAATTTACGCTGATAGCCACGGAATAGGCTTCTCTGTTTCCCTTCGTGAAAATATGAACTTGCATTATTCTGTGTTTGCTCAACTAAGACGTCTACATTGTGATTGTAAGTGGTGCCAATGATGTCTACAGAAATGAAATTCACAATTCAGTGCTACAAAAACTGTGTGAAAAATTCAGCTACGTAAAAGTAATAGATATTAGCAAAATGAACAGAGATAAACAACCCAGCATGAACTAGACATGAACAGGAAGGGAAAATTAAGGTTACTGAATGAAATAAAAGTTCTCTGTGACCCATTCACCAACAAGAAGGAACCAATAGCACTAGGTTATGGTCCCGAAGCTCTTTTAGAGAAAAGAACCATTACGGCAGTGATCAATCAGGCAAACTTGTATGTGAACCCTCTGCACTCATTGTAATCACACATGTAGAAAATACATACAACAGCGATGAAAATCTTGGTTCACTCTCACATAACTCTACAACATCCACATACATATAAGCACAGAAGAAACCCAAGCATCAATTAGTGTAGTACCTTAGAAAGAAATTCAGTATACTATTGGTATTTGTAAATCAGCATTCACCACAAGTTATGAGAGAACATATTCAGTCTAAGAAAATTACATTTATTGAGCAGTATAGTGAAGATGGTATATTAGAAAACAGTGATGTTGCAATTCAACTAAAAGAGCATGGGGCCAATGTAGTAAAACATAAAGTGATATTAATATGCAGACCACCTTGTGTAGATGTAACCCCATTTTCTCGACAGCTTCAATATCATTTCAAAAGCCTTACTATACTTGGAGACTTAACATTGATGCAAACTCCAACAATATTGCTAACATTAGACTTCTAGATGTATTAACTTCATATAATCTTACAAATATAGTTATCCTGGATACCTGGGTCTCAGATTGTAATTCTATCAGGATATATTAAGCAATAATCAACAAAACTGCTGCACACACTGTTAAGTAGAGTGACATAGACGTTCATTACTCAGACCATCTAGTACAATAGGTATAATATAGAAAAACAACTCCTAAAATATTACCAAAAACTTTCGAAAAGGAACGAGCTATGAGCAATAGCGACATAAACTCTCTGGAAATTTAACTAGCTGTGAAAAGTAGGATAGAATCTACCAAGTGGAAAATCAGATAACAAATGGCGTGAGTTTTTTAACATCTTAGTGAGACACTTTGATTCCTGTTGTCCCACCAAAGAAATGCGGACAGGGCCAATACACAGTCAGAGTGAAAGAAATAACCAACTCAGAATTTCAGCCAGCTTTGTGGAATTCAGGCAAAATATTTTTGATAATTGAAAAGCCATGATCGCTTCAGTCGTTTATTAGATGACCGGTTTCAGCACTCGGAAGGTGCCATCATCAGATCTGTGAAGGTATAACATAACAGGTTTGAGGGAGGGCTTACATGTCTTAACTATATACATTACCACATACCTGAAACGTGGATTAATGTTTATAAAACCATATGGACATCATGGCATATGAGGCTGACCATCTGATAAAATCATTGTCACAACCAATAAAAAATAATAAAAACCTGCTCTCATGGTCGTTCTTTCCATAAAATGTAAAACTGAAGTCACCAGATGAAACTACTACTTCTCGCCTAACACCGGTCGGCATCATCACTGCCATATTCCGCGCAGGCTTACATGCTGTGATTCTAGCGGTTCACAACTGGCCACCAGATAGCGCTGTCCAAGCAGCGCACACACAGTCCCATGACATAACCACTCATTACTACTAAAACACAACTTTACTATAACTGCTTGTCACATACCCATGCAAAGCACACATTTGCGCATACATTTCCTGTACATACTACAATCACTATAAAGTATGTCAATTACAAAGTAAAAGCATCTGAGGCACAGACATTATCCATTAGCGCCTTACAAACCTACATATTATAATTTACCTTTATTCATATAAGAACGTCAGGAATATGCACACAGAAAGCTGTTCATAACACGACTTAGGTACAATGTGACGAGCGATTAAAACCTGTATGCTGGGCTTTACCTGTCTAGGCACTATGGTCTTAGGTTTTGTAAGCGCTAAAAAAGAACATATTCACTTGCTATAAAGTCTCTCATCATCTATACATTCGTTATGAGCATGGTACGACTCAACTACGAAAACCTGCATAGCCACATGGAATTAAGGAATGCCAGGTCAGAAGCAAACCGAAGGGCACAAGAACAGGGGGAGGAAATGACATGCGGACCAAGATGCACAGTGACTCCACGTACGCTCCCATCGGCATGGCACTCGTTTCGTCCATGGGCCTCACCGAATGGGGAATAATGACAAACTATATTACTATGATACCAAAGCCACAAGCGTTGTAGCTTCACACACAAATATATCTGTAAAATATAAAAATAAATAAAATAAGAACGTAACGAAGACAAGCTTGGCGGCCAATGGTAATCATCGAGCAAAGTTTTACTGGCGAAGCTGGCCAACTTCACTTCAAGCCTTGTACCAAGTATTTACTTTACCAAGGTAGGCCTTCCTAAGAAACATATAAATAACATTAGTAGTATTCTAAAGGTGGCTTTCCGAGCATAATAGATACACAGCACCCATCACAATGTGTGAATAGGTCGCACAGGGTCTCTAGAGCACCGCATCAAATATTTCAAAGAAATTATGATCTGCCTATTCCAACTGATCGTTCAACAATTTGCTCGGAAACCTCTTTCAGTTTTTGTAAATTTCGATGTTTTCCAAAACGTTGAGTTTGCTTCCTTTCGGTGCTTTATGCAAGATTTTCATACCTTGCTGCATATCAGTAATTTTATGGTTCGAATCCCGCAGATAGTCACCCAAAGCGGATTTATTGTGGGCACTCGTGTGCTCACGAAAACGCGTAAAAAACGATCTCCCTGTCTGCCCCACATAAAAAGCCTTTACACCCGCCACATTATAATCTGTATACCCCTGTGTTTCTAAATTTATCAATGCTTTCTTCAATCGTATGCCTAACTTTCGAGTGCAAACTATTTTTCGTGGTAAATGCCAGGACCATGCCGGACTTACGAAACTGTCGGTCTATTTTGTCAGACAGCGGCCCTTGATACGTCATTGGAACATACTTTTTATCCCCACTATTGTTAGATGGCCTTTCCTTTTTATCCTTGCTGTTTTTAATTTTTGTGTACAACTTGTCCACCATGGCCGCATCATACCTATTGCTACAGGCTACATGTTCGAAGACATCTATCTCTTGCTTAACGCTACTCTGTTGCAGCGACAATTTAAAGAGCCTCTGCATCATTGAGCAAAAATAGGACTTTTTATAGTTAGATGGATGATTGGATTGGGCATGAATAACCAGGTCTGTAGCTACTGGTTTCCTGTAAATAAACATTTCATATCACCTACAGGAAATTCAACACAAACTTTAAATATTATGAAAAGGAAAGTTGCCACTTACCATATAGCGGAGACTCTTTACATTCCATCCTATATTTTCCAACACACACGTCAGTAATGTACTGTGAGAGATCGAATCACACCCCTCAAGCACAGAGTTTTGAATCTGATGAGGCTAAAGAAAATGACATAAGAAAGATAATCCTCACATTAAGGAACAAGTACTCAGCTGGATGGGATGATATGTTGAGTGCAGTAGTTAAAAAATACATAAAATAAATAGTTAAACCACTAACACATCTCATAACTGTAGTATTAGAGAAAGCACTTATCCTAGTAGTTTAAAAATAAGCATTGTTAAACCAGTGTGTAAGGAGGACAGAAGAAAAGAGATTTCAAACTACTGCCCAATATAATTGATCCCTACCTTTAGTAAGGTTTTTGAAATGGTTATCCTTTCTCAGCCCTCTGCTTATTTCACAAAGAACAAATTGTTCACAGGAACACAGCACAGCTTCAGGAAAGTTGGGTGCTCAACTACTGCAGTTGCTGAATTTCTCCAAGAAGTGTACACCCTTCTAGACCAAGGATGAAGACAGCAAGTATACTCTTAGATCATTCCAAAGCCTTCAACTCAGTTAAACACGAGTTGCTCATTAAGAAATTGAAGGCTTACAGCATCAATGACTCATCTATGCAATTACTGACCACATACTTGACAAACTGCAAACAGTGTATTAAACTTTCATGTAAAATAGATAATAAGGTAATAGATTTCCAGTATTCTTCTCTTCTTGGTTTATGTCAATGACGTGACAGAACCCTTCAGGTCACATCTAATGACCTATGCTGATGACACGTCCCTCTTATTTTATGAAAAAGGCTTGGAGACACCACATTTGGATACAGCTAAAGGTGTGATGGAAGTAACCACATGTTTTCTACACCAGGGTCTAAATACCACCATCAGCATATCCCAGCTACTAACATTTAAAACAACTAGTTCTCATGAGGCTGAAATAAACAATATTTGTGGTATTCTATCAGTTAAATTTCTTGGTTTTCAGCTGGACAAAAGTCACTATTGGGTAAACCACATTACTCCTAAGAGTGAGAAAAATCAGCAGTAGCATGTATCTGATAAATCAGCTGGCAGAAATAGACCCAAGTCATACACTAAAAATTGTCACTACGGAACAATTTATCCATTTCTTAATTATGGTACTGAACTGTGGGTTTGTGCAGCAGAGCTGCACCTGAATAGAACATTAGTATTGCAGAAAAGAGACATTACGTTAATGCATGGACTAAAGTCCAGAGAGTCCTGTTCTGAAACCTATGTCCAATATATCTAACAGTATATTCACTATATTTGTATAAACTTGTTATATTTTCCTGAATAGTAAAAACGAAATAATTAAGTGTAGTGATACACATAATTATGATACTAGAAGTAAGGATAACTACTTCAGGCAGAGGACAAAATTAAAAGTAACTGACAACAGTCCTTATATTAATGGACAGATCTGGATCAAAAAGCTGCCACAAGCTTTGAAAATGTATGAACCGAAGCTGATCCACATGGAGTTAAAAGCCTTCTTAGCAAATAAATGTTTATATTCACTCACTGAATTCTAATCTACTTGTCCTCTGTTGTAACATGTAATATAATTAGAATATTAAATGAATATATGCACGACTACTATATGGAAGTGTTATCTGTAGTAATATACTCAACCTATTTATGACACTTGCAAAAGACGTCAGCTTGATGGCCTACACGCAAAAAATTGAAGTAAATAAATAAATAAATAGCCTTTTCACAGGTGGATCTATCATTGTATCAACACATCCTGGCTACTGACAGGTACCAAGATGTCTCTCATTTCCCACTGTTACTATCAGATAATTGGACTTGGTTGAATCTTGATTCAGCAATGAAACATTCCCTGGCATTATATTATCTGTACCACTTCCCTTGTTCAGAGAGAAGACTCAGGAGAGAATGTTCTTATGGTTCCCAGCAGAAACATTCTTGTGCTGCTTAATTTGTATTTTCTCTTGACGATGATAACTTTCCTTTTTTTGACGAACTTTAGACTTCTCTGTTATCTCCTTGTATACAGGGTGCTCATTTTAACTGAAGATATTTGAATATCTCTAAAACTCCATGTCGGATCAAAAAAAGTTATAATTCCAATCTGTTTGTCTTGGAGGGGGGAATCCAATGATACCTCACTCAACCCACCACCCAACCCCATGAGTGGTTGGCGAGGAGCAACTTTGAATCTTTCAGTGGCAATCCCCATTTTTTATCGTGCATTATGAGTCTACAGCAAAACCTACATACATTTTGTCTGAAGCATTTTACTTTCGCCCACAGATGGTGATGTAATTAGGGAACAAGTAATGAGTACTCAATCTTAATTTATGGCGTGTTTCTTAATGGCTCTTTAATATCCAATGGCACGTGTGACCCCATCCCCATGATTGATATAACAAGTATGATTTCTGAAATTGCTGTTCAAATTTAGTATCCAAATTCTACTTGAGAAATGTGACTTGAGAATACTTGATACAAAACAATTCATATCTCATTAATTAAAACAGTTATTTTAATGCTAACTTATTTTTGAGTACTTTACATTATGCGGAAACAGATTTTGAGGCTCAAATTTTACATAATCATCTCGTTTCGACCAAATTATTGAAATAATAGTTTGTTTATCACAGAAAGTTCGAGAACTCGTGATTACAGAATTAATTACAATGAATCTGATTTGAGTTTTCATCGAAACATAATCTCTTGAGAGTGAACTAACATTCAGTGCATCAGTTAGCCAGAAATCCACCAAAAACATTCATTTTCACATTTTATGAAATAATCGAATTTTGACTATTTCCCATTTAATAACTCAACTGGTTTTAACATTAAAATTTCTAGATGATTATTGTCTGGTAGTTACTGATATAAAATAATTAGTTTTTCTGTAAATTACATAAAATTTATTACAAAAAGATGCTATTCCATTAATTAAAAATTTCTGTTAATTGCATTTAAGGATACAGGGTACTTTGCTAGCTCAAAAAAAATGTTTCAAATGGCTCTGAGGACTATGGGCCTCAACTTCCGAGGTCATCAGTCCCCTAGAACTTAGAACTATTTAAACTTAACTAACCTAAGGACATCACACATATCCACGCCTGAGGCAGGATTCGAACCTGCATCTGCAGAGGTCACGCGGTTCCAGACTGTAGCGCCTAGAGCTGCTTGCCCTTTTCTGGCTCAATATTATGTAAAAATCAACACCAATTTCTTTCAGGCACTGTTTATAATGTATATGTTTTACAGGGTTTTTTGTTGATATCAGGTAATGCAGCATATTTTCTAAACCAATTAGGAGTATTTTGGATATTTTTGAAACTGCTTAGGGTTATTAAAAAAATTACCAAGAAACTGATGCATTTTTATTTCCAAAATGACTCCTCAAATTGAGGTACCATTTAATCCAATGTTATACATTTGAAGGAGACCAAATTTGTACCAGATATGCGTGACATGATGGCTGAGGTACTAGACCTATATAATTCCACCAATTACACATATATATTACAAAGATAACAAAATATCACATCTCACATTTTAATTTTTATAATTTTCTCCCTAATAAAAACGTTATTTTTCCATAATTTAGTTGATTCTGCAATAATGCTTAGGTCTACTTCATAAGTATGGACTATTGCAAGTTACAGAAAAAACATTAAAGCAATGCTTTATAAACTTTAGGAAATATTTGCATCTGAATTCTGAAAAATACAGCTTGTGGGAAATTGCGAATGGAGATATGAGTCCAATTAAACTGTGCCTCAGAACATTCCTGAAGCATAGTCTTCATCCTGCAGCATTTCTTCATCTTCAGGCTTCCTCTTGACATTCCTTTTAGCACTTCTTGCTTCTTTGGTAACTTGAAGAGCAAATCTTTCAGCTTCATGCACCCATTGTCTGTCACACACAAGCAACTGATCTTCCATATTAGAGCCACATTTTATGCCTAAATTTATCAGGACTTCCAACCTTCCTACCACTCCATCACTGAAACATATCACTACATCTGGTAACTTTTAATGTATTTAATCCTACAAAAACATTATTGGGTAACCTTCCCCATATGCAATGGTTGAAACTTTCATTTGTATTCTGAGTGCCCCCATGAAGACATTTGCTAAGCAAAACAGGGTCACTAAGGTCTCTAAAAATTGGTTTTATTTCATTCATAACAGGCTCAGGAAGAGAATGCTTATCATGGTATATTTGACCACTTGCTTTTGCTTTTTCGTAATCACACCAAGAATCTGCTCCTTCAGGGCAAAGTCCATGAACAGGGGGGTCATCTGTGAACAACTTATGAAAGTAGTTGGCCCATGCAGCTTTTCTCATTGTTGCATCACCATTCAGAAGTGCAGTTCGTCTAATGGCCAGTCCGTAAGAACTCTGAAGGAGGTCTATTTCAGTTTCTGTCAAACTGCCTCAGCCAAACAGAGATTTTCCATCAGATAGTAACTTTCCTTTCATTTCTCTTTGTAGCTTCCTCAATCTAGCATCCATCCTCTTTTGTATATGTCCACAACACTCCAGTTTTGTTACCAACGTATCACCATAAATATTGAACTCATTAGTTTTATTGAAAGCTTTAGAGTTCCCATCACCTAGGTACTTCGTATATCTAATGTTATAAACAGGCACCGACCTCTGAAATATTTTTAGAGCTCCATCACACTCCATGCCTCCACTGCAACCATCATAATTCTTAGAACACTGATGTTCAATCTGTGTAGATTTCGCCACTTCCTTTATCAGAGAAGATAAGATGCCCACATCAACAACAACAAATTCACTATGATGCGTGGCATAGTTCGTATTTATTGCACACCAAAGGATATCTACTTCCACAACCATATGTAGCACTTGGGCAACAAACATTCAGTAACATGTGAACAAACTGCTTCAGCGAAACGAAAGCAAATATTAGCAAAGATAATCATTTACAGACACTAGAAACCTGCACTGTTACCAACATATACAATGTATAATATGTATAATCGCTGAAAACAGAAAGTTCACAGTTCTTTTCGAAATAATACTGGTTTCTGTAACAGAAATAAAGGTGGCCTGGTGGCATACATGACTGTAACTTTAAAATTTAATATATATGAGTCATTTTTCGTTTGAAACCCTAGAATGTATATATCAGCCTAATCAGGAAAGACTATAGAATTTAAAAGAGTCATAGAAATATACGATTTTTCCACCTTTTATAAGTACCCTGTATCCTTAAACGAACTGTAGTTGACTAAATGGGTTTGTGGCATTTTATGTATCTCGTGTAGGATGCTACTTACAATACAGCACCATAAGTTGTATTTTTAACATCT